>NC_133327.1:149697916-149997916 GCF_042186555.1 Aquarana catesbeiana | reverse complement strand
ATTACAGCAAAACTGGCACTGGGGGACATCTGACAACATACATTGATAAAAATTTCCACAACATGGAGTCAGGTCCCAAAATTGGTTGAGTGTTAGCTGAGTGGAAGGACACCAGGACGTGAGTAGAATCAGAGTCAGGAACAGGCTGAAGTCAGTAACAAGCGGGCAGCAGTGTACAGATTCCCCCAGGAAAATGTGTGGTCAGAAGTCCAAGCTGAGGTCAGTAGCAGAAGCAGACATTAACCACTTGCTGACCGGCTCACGCCGATATACGTCGGCAAAGTGGTTTTGTTATCACGAATCGCCGTATGGGTACGTCTGTACCTTTAAAGGTGATAGCAGGCACACGCACGCTGGAGAAAGCAAGAACAGGGATTTTTACACAGTGCATTTTTATAGCACTCTTCGCTGTATAAATGTCAATGGTCCCAAAAATGTGTCAAAAGTGTCCGATCTGTTGGTGGTGGTGTCGCAGTACCGCTAAAAATCGCAGATCACTGCCATTACTAGTAAAAAAAAAAAATTATAATAAAAATGCCATAAATTTATCCTCTATTTTGTATAACTTTTGTGCAAACCAATCAATATACGCTTATTGCGATTTTTTTTTACTAAAAATATGTAGAAGAATATACATTGGCCTAAAAAAAAAGGGGGAAAAAAAGACGTCAATTCTGTTTGGGTACAGCATCGTATGACCGTGCAATTGTCAGTTAAAGTGACGCAGCGCCGTATCGCAAAAAATGGTACTGGTCATTAAGCAGCCAAATCTTCCGGTCTGTAAGTGGTTAAACATGAGCAGACAAGGATAATTTGAGAACAAGGTCAGAGAGGAAGTTGGGCCACAGTAACAGGATCAAGATGAGTATAATGCCGTGTACACACGAGCGGACTTTTCCACGGACTTGGTCCGGCGGACCGGACTCCGTCAGACAATGCGACCATGTGTGGGCTCCAGCGGACTTTTTTTTCCCAAAAGTCCAACAGTCCTAGAAATAAAACATGTTTCAAATCTTTCCGACGGACTCGAGTCCAGTCGAAAAGTTTGCTCGTCTGTATGCTAGTCCGACGGACAAAAACCGACGCTAGGGTAGCTATTGGCTACTGGCTATGAACTTCCTTATTTTAGTCCGGTCGTACGTCATTACGTACGAATCCGTCGGACTTTGGTTGATCGTGTGTAGGCAAGTCCGTTCATTCGAAAGTCCGTCGAAATATCCGCCGGACCTAATCCGTCGAAAAGTCCGCCCCTGTGTATGCGGCATTAGGAACTGGATAACAGGAATAAGACTGAAGTTCATTCAGCAAAAGTTAGTGCAGAGTTTAGGTTTAAATATAATTTATAAAATATAAATATAATTTTATTTTACATGCGTTTGCCCTTCCAGTGCTCCTTGCTGTGAAGACCAGTTATAGGTGGGGGCAGTGACCTTTTTTTGTATTGTTGACATATTGGTCAGGCAACGCACTGACACCTTTGCTGCCATTGTGCAATGTGCTGGGTGTTCAGTGTGCTCCCGCACCTTTAAGGAGGGTTAGGCTCCCTCCAGTCATCTGCCCTTCATCTATCCATTAGAATACATGTGTTCCCACTGTGGAGACTCTTTAAAGTTAGAGTTTAAAGTCAATGATTGTGACCACGCCCCCTTAAAACGTTATAGTCCCAGCATGCCCAGGGACTGTGACATCTTAAGGGGGCGGGGTCACCACCTATATAAGTCATAGCGGAGCGCTCAGAGAGCATTACAGCCGGAGAGAGCGTCGTGTCAACATCGGAAGAAGAGAAGAGAAGAGGGAAGAAGACAAGAAGGCAGAAGTCCGGGCCACCGCTAGCAAAAGAGCGGCAGAAGATAGCGGAGGAGCCAGCAGAGGAGGTTGAACACCGGGAGAAGAGACTGGAGAGACCCCCGGAGTCGGAAGAAGACCCCCGGAGTCGGAAGAAGACCCCCGGAGCTGTCCAATAAATTACTTTAAAAACCTAGTCTAGTGTGTTTTTTTTTATTGACACTTTTTCCATAGGTGAATGGGTAGGGGTACCATGTACCCCATACTCATTCACATAGGGTGGGGGGCCGGAATCTGGGGGCACCCTTATTAAAGGGGGCTCCTGGATTCCGATAAGCCCCCCCCCCGGCCCCCGACAACCAACGGCCAGGGTTGTCGGGAAGAGGCCCTTGTCCTCATCAACATGGGGACAAGGTGCTTTGGGGTGGGGGGCCGCAGGGCGCCCCCTTCCCCCAAAGCACCCACCCCCCCATGTTGAGGGCATGCGGCCCGGTACGGCTCAGGAGTTGGGGGCACTCGCTCGTCCCCACCCTCTTTCCTGACCACTGGGCTGCGTGCTCGGATAAGGGTCTGGTATGGATTTTGGGGGGGACCCCATGCCGTTTTTTCGACGTAGGGGGTTCCCCTTAAAATCCATACCAGACCTAAGGGCCTGGTATGCCCCGTGCTTGCCGCAATAGAAAAAATTTGTTTTTCCTATTGCAGCAAGCGCGAGATGTAGTACCCTGCCCTTGTGTCGTATCTGCCTAACGCATACTGTTAGGCAGGTTAATTGGTAAGTTGGTTGGTAAGTTGAGCTTGGATATTCTTCGTTTTTTTTTACAAGACCGCTTGACGGCAATGGACGTGAACGCACGTTCCTGACATCAAACTCACAGCATTGGTGTCAGTGGACACAATGATAACTCCCAGCATTGCTGTCAGTAGACACATTAATAACCCCCAGCACTGGTGTCAGTGGATGCAATAATAACCCCTCATAATTTGTGTCAGTGACTGCAATAAAGGCCCTCAACACTGATGTCAGTGGACCCAAAGGTTTAAGACTTCCTGTGTCCCTCAGTGGAGGAGAAAGAAATATGTGCAGCTGCTGGGAACAGCATTAAAATGATCTTTCTGTTTTGCCCTGTATGAATAAAACACAGGTTCACTTTAAAGCCCAAAGTACATTGACAATTATGAGCCAATTTTATAGTAGCACAAGCCACACAAACAAAATTAGCCAATGCTGTGTACAGAATCTACAGACTACAAGCGACTAAATTACTTAGTGATTGGCAGATGATTTTCTGCAACCATAATCATTAATATCCTACAAGTGTCCACAATAGGGATGAGCTTTATGTTCAGGTCGAACATAAGTTCGACTCGAACATTGGCCGTTCATCGAAATACAAACATTATAGGGCGTTCGCGCCAAATTCGAGCTGTGCGTCACGCCCCATAATGCACTGCGACATAGCAGTGCATTGCTGTCTGATGATTGGCCAAGCATGCACTATGACCCGCATGCTTTGGCCAATCACAGCGCCGTCAGCAAAGAGAGCCATGATTGGCCAAAGGTACCATGGCTCAGGGGGTTAAGTCCACGCCCCACACTATATAAGGCCGCCTGCACGTCGGCCCTGTGTAGTGTGTTGCTGGCGTTGACTGAGAGTGTCATTTCATTTAGATTGAGCAGGCAGGCGATTCAGTGTGTGTATATATACATACATATATATATATATATATATATACACATATATACATACACACACACTGTACCCAGTTTAGCTAGATCTCATTGCAGGCCATCCCTGGTGTACTGTCTCTAATATACTTCAGGCAGGCGATTCAGTTAGCTGCAGTGTAATATATATATATATATATATATATATATATATACACATACATACACACACACAGTCAGTCTCGTATATATATATATATATATATATATATATATATATATATATATATATTCACTGCATAATTTAGCTATATCTCACTGCAGGCCGTTCCTGGTGTACTCTAATATACTTCTGGCAGGCAGGTGATTCAGTGAGCTGCAGTGCATAAAATATATATATATATACACACAGGTAAGGTAAGGAAAAAAATACTTCCTCATAATCTGTGCCCACCACTAACCACAGTGACACAAATCAGTGCACACCAGTTGAAAACTGTGTCACCTATCAATGCCCATGAATGCCACTTATAAATTGTTACAAATGTTGCCAATCAGTGCCTCCTCATTGCCACCTATCAGAGCTGCCTATCAGGGTCAACAACCAGTGCTGATCAGTGCCCCTCATTCAATGCCCAGCAGTGACCTTCAGTGCTACCCATCGCTGCCACCTCAGATTGCCCACCAGTTGCACCTAACAGTGCAGCCCATTCCTGACCATCAGTGCCCACCAATGCGGTCTTATCAGTTCCTGCCAGTGCAGGCCACCGTTTCCCATCAGTCCCGCCTTCTTGTTGACGATCAATGCATTCATTTTGTATACATCAGAGAAGCCTCTTCAGATTACATAAATTATGCTTAAAACATGCTTGTTTGCTAAATTTAATTATTAAAAAAATTAAATTAATTAAAAAAAAATTATTATTCTAATATACATTTTTTTTTGTTATGTACTCATAGCGAAGATTGCTTATAAAGAAAATATGGGCTAGGTATCCATCACGAGAAAATGATTTGGCTTTCCCATTCAATAATCCCACCATGCCCTCTAGTGGTGATGGATCTTCAACAGAAGAAACTAAAACAGACAGAATTGGCAATATTACGTGGTGTTCCTGTGAAAGGTGCATAAAAATGCCCACACAAGTTGAGTCTGCTGCCGTGAAGTTGACACGGTTGCTGCTTGTATACTAGAGGGACATCAATGTATTACGCAGGCAGATACATTCCTTTCACAAATTGTGCACCATCAACATGTGAGGATAGCGAATATGGCGATTCATATGGACAATATCCCGCTTGTAGATGCCAACAACAGGTCATTATTTATCTTCAATTATCAATTTTTTTTTACTTTTTAAATATTGATTATTTTGAGTAAATCAATAAGCTGATAATATTTATCTTTTGTAACTTACTGACTTTGTATTTAAAAATCTTTATTCTTTATTTTAATGTAAGAATTTTAAATCTATTTTTTATTTATTCCAGGAGATTACGTAAAACTGCATATCGAACTTTCATTGCTTGGATTTATGGGATTTTAGGAAAGGGAAACAGAAGGGTTATACCTTCTTGTGCAGTCAATGCAGTGCGACTTGTGTTTCCTGATCCCAATGGATCATATGGTGGATTTCTTTATTCCAATTATTATGATGCTTCAGAAATGGCTTTCTATTAAAAAAAAAAAATCTATAATGTTATTGTTAATTTTAAGTTATTTATGTTTTTTGACTAATTAATAATAAATAAAATGTTATTTAAGATACAATTAGTGTGTGCTTTATTTAATGCTAATGTTAATTAATATTATTGACATTTTAATTAAAAAAAAAATACATAATACATTTATTAATAAAATTTTCAAATAAAATTTTATTAAATACAATTATTTATAATTAATTAAAAAAAAAAAAAAAAAACATCACTTAATGAATATCAAAGTTCAATGTGCATACACTATCAACAAATTTATTTTTTATCCATCAATTACATAAGAATCCCAAACTTTTAAAAAATTCAAAAATGTACATTTTAAACATTATAATAAAAAAAATTATTTTATATTTTATACAACGGGAAAACGTGTTCTGTGCTTTGCAATTGCAGCACTGGTTTCAGGCCTTACTTCAGTAGCTATGTTTTTAGGAAATAGTACATTTTTTGATTTCCATGTACTAATTAATGTTCCTTCTATGATTGCCATCATGTTTGCTAAAATTGTTTTGGCATGTTCATTTGACATTTTTTCATACACGTTTCTGACAATCCATTTTTTACGTCCTCTAGGGAATTCCAAATTTTTTTTTTTACAATAAACATGGTGTTTTTATTAGAAGAGTAAGTTACATACAGTGTACATACATAGTCAATACATTTGCACTGTGCTCAGTATACAAATAAACAATCCAACCAGGGAAGTATCAGGTAAAGAATACATATGTGCTACATCGTGCTAGACATGTGAATGTTATGGTATATTACAGTACTATCTCACATTCGTACTCTATAATATTTGATGTCATTCAAAAATTCACATGGCATCTGATATGTCAATCAGGTATTGCATTGCATGTAGAGGCGTTGCCCAGCCAAGCGTCCCATATTTTACCATACTTGGCGGGGCATCCCCTGTGAGCGTATATTTCCTTCTTATATGGCAATACAGTATTAACAGCAGAGATCCACTCCTGGAGTGTCGGAGGTAGGGGCTGCAGCCATTTCCTGGCTATTAGTAATCTGGCCATGAAGAGTGATTCCTGGAGGAATATTTTGTGAAATTTATCTGAGTCAGGGTCTGGGAAGATCCCCAGTAGACACTGCTTGGGGCACAGTGTCAGAGGGGATCCCATTTCGTCATGAATGAATTTTACTATTTGGGACCAATATTCCTGTATTACCGGGCATGACCAAAAGAGGTGAAAGAACGTGCAAGAGGAGTTATCACATCTAGGGCATTGTGGGTTCTGGTCAGGTTTGAATTTAGTTAGACGGAGGGGGGTCAAGTACGCTCTGTGCATGATATATAGTTGTGTTAGGCGGTCTGAGAGTTTAGTGGAAACCTTTTTGCAGGCATCTTCCCATTCATCATCTTCTAACCCTCCCATATCTTCGGCCCAAGGGATTTTCAATTTATATGCGATACTGACCGCTGAGGGACGTTGCAGAGAATTGTAAAACCCCGAGATCAGCTTACGATGATCCGAGTCCAACATAACAAGTAAAATATCCAATTGTTCTACATTCGGGGGGGCTTCACCAAACTGTAAAACTGTACTCTAAGGGCATGACGAAGTTGAAGGTAGCGGAAGTGCATAGTGTTAGGTATATTAAAGTCTATTTTGAGTTGCTGAAATGATTTTAGGACTGTATGGAATTCCAAATTTTTACGCCAAATTTTTTTTCAGCCATTGAATCTTTGGAAAATTAATACTGAGATCATCATGTCTTTTCCATCACAATTTCTGCTACACCAATAGAAATGGGTCAATATGGCTCCTATCCACGGTAAAAAAGACATAAATATAGAAGAGCGAAAGAGAGAATGAGAAATGAGCGAGCAAAAAAAAAAAAATATGTCAAGTTAGAAGAGCAAGTGAGCTAAAGAGAGAATAGTGAGCGAGATAAATAAATAATAGCGACCAATTTTAAATTAAAGGGGTTGTAAAGGTAAAAATTTTTTCACCTTAATGCATTATATGCATTAAGGTGAAAAAACTTTTGACAATACCGCCGCCCCCAGCCCCCCCGTTTTACTTACCTGACACCTCAAATCTCCACTGCTCGTTCCCGTCATCTCTATTGCAGCTCAGCCTGGTCGCTGATTGGCTGCAGTGGATGGATTGAAAGCAGCGCAGCCATTGGCTCGCGCTGCTGTCAATCACATCCGATGACGCGGCGCGCCGGGGGGCGGGGCCGAGTGATACAGTGAGCGGCTATAGCCGCCGGCTGTATCACGGGAGCGCGCCCGTAATAACTAACCACCATGTGAGGGAGCTCGCATTAAGGTGGTTAGTTCTTGCGGGGAGGAGCTGAAACAGCCGCTGAGGGACCCCAGAAGAGCAGGTTCGGGGCCACTCTGTGCAGAACGAGCTGCACAGTGAAGGTAAGTATGACATGTTAGTTATTTTTAAAAAAAAATAAAATTACCTTTACAACCCCTTTAAGACAAAAAAATAGAGAGAGATAAAAGCGACCAACAGAAAAAAAAAAAAAAAAAAGCCACTAGAGCAACCAATAAATAAAAATCATAAAGATAGGAATGAGCGAGATAAAAAAAAAAAAAGAAAATGAATATAGGAGTGGTAGAAAAATATAAATATTAAAAACAAGAGAAAAGATAGCCAGATGAACAAATGAACCAGTAAAGGAGAGAAACAAATATAAAAAATAAAGAAAAATAATAATCAAATAGTGAGCAAGAGAAAAAAGAGAGAAGAGGTATGTAGAGAGAAACGATCGAGAATACAAAATATAAATATAACTTAAAATATATCATTACATATTGCAAGTACAAGTATATTCAACATTATAAAATAATAATATTATACAAATGAAATCCAATTGTCTTTTCAATCTAGAGAATAAGAAAGAAAAATAAAAAAGGATTAATTTTATCATTAAAAATTATTTATTATCAAACAATCTTAAAAATATCCTTATAGAGATAGAAATATAAATATAATTCCTACCTGGAATGTAAGGAAATGTAATCAACGTTGGATAACAGTGGCTTTGGATCTGTATTGCCTAAAAAAAATTTTTTTAGGGATAATACATAAAACTATATAAACATTTCACGTTTGGAATGATTAGAGCCAAGATCGTTAGGACGGATAGGTAATTTTGAAGATGAAGAGAAGCAGTATGTATGAGAGATGTGTTATGGAGGGTGGAAAAATTGAGCATGGCAGTGAGAGAGGAGACTTCTGAGAGGTATTGAGCAAGGAATTGGATTGTAGTAAGCAGGGAGGTGGCTGGTATAGAGCATGAATGTGGGTTGTAAGTGAGACAGTTGGTGGGTTGTAGTGAGCAGGGAGGTGGGAGGAAGTGGGAAGACTGGTGGGAGGAAGTGAGCTGAGTGGTGGGTGGGAGGAAGTGAGCAGGCTGGTGGGTAGGAGTGGGCAGGCTGGTGGGATGAAGTGAGCTGAGTGGTGGGTGGGAGTGGGCAGGCTGGTGGGAGGAACTGAGCAGGCTGGTGGGAGGAAGCGGGCACGCTAGTGGGAGGAAGCGGGCACGCTGGTGGGAGGAAGTGAGCTGAGTGGTGGGTGTGAGTGGGCACGCTGGTGGGTGGGAGTGGGCACGCTGATGGGTGGGAGTGGGCAGGCTGATGGGAGAAGGTGAGCAGGCTGGTGGGTGGGAGTGAGCAGGCTGGTGGGAGGAACTGGGCAGGCTGGTGGGAGGAACTGGGCAGGCTGGTGGGTGGGAGTGGGCAGGCTGGTGGGAGGAAGTGGGCAGGCTGGTGGGAGGAAGTGGGCAGGCTGGTGCGTGGAAGTGGGCACACTGGTGGGAAGAAGTGAGCTGAGTGGTGGGTGTGAGTGAGCAGGCTGGTGGGAGGAACTGAGCAGGCTGGTGGGTGGGAGTGGGCAGGCTGGTGGGAGTAATTAAGCAGGCTGGTGGGTGGGAATGGGCAAGCTGGTGGGTGGGAGTGGACAAGCTGGTGGGTGGAAGTGAGCTGGGTGGTGGGTGGGAGTGGGCAGGCTGGTGGGATGAAGTGAGCTGAGTGGTGGGTGTGAGTGGGCAGGCTGGTGGGATGAAGTGAGCTGAGTGGTGGGTGTGAGTGAGCAGGCTGGTGGGAGGAACAGAGCAGGCTGGTGGGCGAAAGTGGGCACGCTGGTGGGCTAAAGTGGGCACGCTGGTGGGCGAAAGTGGGCAGGCTGGTGGGCAAAAGTGGGCAGGCTGGTGGGTGGGAGGAAGTGGGCAGGCTGGTGGGTGGGAGGAAGTGGGCAGGCTGCTGGGAGGAAGTGGGCAGGCTGGTGGGAGGAAGTGAGCTGAGTGTTGGGTGTGAGTGAGCAGGCTGGTGGGAGGAACTGAGCAGGCTGGTGGGTGGGAGTGGGCAGGCTGGTGGGAGTAATTAAGCAGGCTGGTGGGAGTAATTAAGCAGGCTGGTGGGTGGGAATGGGCAAGCTGGTGGGTGGGAGAGGGCAAGCTGGTGGGTGGGAGTGGGCAGGCTGGTGGGAGGAAGTGAGCTGGGTGGTGGGATTGGGCAGGCTGGTGGGATGAAGTGAGCTGAGTGCTGGGTGTGAGTGAGCAGGCTGGTGGGAGTAACAGAGCAGGCTGGTGGGCGAAAGTGGGCACTCTGGTGGGCGAAAGTGGGCACGCTGGTGGGCGAAGGTGGGCACGCTGGTGGGAGAAGGTGGGCACGCTGGTGGGAGAAGGTGGGCAGGCTGATGGGAGAAGGTGGGCAGGCTGGTGGGAGAAGGTGGGCAGGCTGGTGGGTGGAAGTGGGCAGGCTGGTGGGTGGGAGGAAGTGGGCAGGCTGGTGGGTGGGAGGAAGTGGGCAGGCTGGTGGGAGGAACTGGGCAGGCTGGTGGGAGAAACTGGGCAGGCTGGTGGGAGGAACTGGGCAGGCTGGTGGGAGGAACTGGGAAGGGTGGTGAGTGGGCAGGCTGGTGGGAGGAATTGAGCAGGCTGGTGGGTGGGAGTGGGCAGGCTGGTGGGTGGGAGTGAGCAGGCTGGTGGGAGGAAGTGAGCAGGCTGGTGGGAGGAAGTGAGCAGGCTGGTGGGTGGCAGTGGGCAGGCTGGTGGGTGGCAGTGGGCAGGCTGGTGGGCGAAAGTGGGCAGGCTGGTGGGAGTGGGCAGGCTGGTGGGAGTAATTAAGCAGGCTGGTGGGTGGGAATGGGCAGGCTGCTGGAAGGAAGTGAGCTGGGTGGTGGGTGGGAGTGGGCAGGCTGGTGGGAGGAAGTGAGCTGGGTGGTGGGTGGGAGTGGGCAGGCTGGTGGGTGGGGGTGAGCTGGGTGGGAGTGGGCAGGCTGGTGGGAGGAAGTGAGCTGGGTGGTGGGTGGGAGTGGGCAGGCTGGTGGGTGGGAGTGGGCAGGCTGGTGGGAGGAAGTGAGCTGGGTGGTGGGTGGGAGTGGGCAGGCTGGTGGGTGGGAGTGAGCTGGGTGGGAGTGGGCAGGCTGGTGGGAGGAAGTAAGCTGGGTGGTGGGTGGGAGTGGGCAGGGAGGTGGGAGGGTTTGAGCAAGGAGGGGGGAGGGAGTGAGCAGGGAGGTGGGAGGGTTTCAGCAAGGAGGTAGGAGTGAATGAGAAATGGTGGAATAGAGGAGACGAGATCTCAAATATGTACTGTAACAACAACAAAAAAAATAAATTAAAATAAGATTATTATATAGTTTTAAAAATTATTACCTGCCAACTGAAGCGATTTGTTATTTTTCTTAAAAAAAACAATTGTCCGGAGGATAGGATACAAAATAAGTCTGAAATATAAAAATTATTAAAAAAATAGAAAACAAAAAATAGATAATAGATATAGATAATAGAAAAAAAATATTTTTACATAGCAATGAAGAAATACATAGATTAAAAAAAATAAATAAATAAAAAATAAAATAAAATAAAAAAATAAAATAAGCAAAAAATTAAAAGGGAATAGAAAACCATTTTTGAATACAAAGGCATACATATAACTGGGATGAAATAATTACTCAATATTATGTGAAAATAAAAAATTCTAATTAAAATAATAAATAAACAATATTGTGACCGCTAAAAATAAATAAATACATAAAAAAATAAATTTAAATCTTTTAAAAAAAAATTACTAAATAAATACACCAAAATTAAAAAAAGTTATTACTTACCTTTTGTTTGTGTAAAAATGCTGCTAATGAACAATCAATAGATTTAGCAATTTGCCGGAGCCCCTCGCCACACATCCTTCTCCTATGCTGGTCGTACTGTCTCTGCTAGCACATGTTCACAACAAAACAAAGGGATTCCCATATCAAATATGGCACCAGAATACACATAGAATCGCATCACTCGAAGTACCGCGATTCTAGCCCTCAGCGCTGCCCACTGCCTCCTGGGAAATGGTGACACACATCTCCTAGGAGCAGTAGCGAGCGGAGGCACAGAGGGAAGTGACGTCTTCAGCCCAGGCACTGGAAGAGACAGATTTTGAGGGACCGCATAGCAACAGGGAAAAAAAGGTAAGTTAATTTTTTTTTCCATCCAATTTATTCATTTGTATTGATTTCAAGCACAGTAAATTTTTTTTTTTTTTTTTTTTTATGGGTGGAACACCACCTTAAGTGCTCTTGATCAAGGTCATCTGCTGATCTGAGAACTGTAGTGGGGACTTTTAATGGCAACTATAATCACATGTAGTGTTACTCATTGTGTCTCCGGCTTCACTGTGTCTCCGACTTCGTGGTGTCTCGTAGCAGTGACACCTATCCTGAAATCAGGAGATAGGGTCTTCTCCAGTCCCTCCCACTTCAGATTCCTCACCAGTCAGCTGACCTCTAGTCTCTGTCCCCCAGCCATGCCGTGAACTGAATGGGAGGCTGCGAAGAGGCTGAGTGGGCGGCCGCCAACTCCAGGAACAGCCTAGCTGGGTGGCCGCAAAAAGGCTGGGAGAGTGGTGAGGATTTCAGGAACAGCCCAGGATTCGGTGACCCCTGGCAATCCATCATTCCACTCCCAGGTTGAGAACCACTATGCTAGATGTTACCCTGGACTCTGTACTCTCTTTTTGGCCTTGCATCCAATTACTGTCCAAAGCTTGCCGTCTCAACCTCCGCAACATCTCCAAAATACGCCCCTTCCTAACCAATGACACCACAAAGCTTCCAATTCACTCTATGGTTATATCTCGCCTAGACTACTCCAACTCCCTCCTCATTGGTTTAACTCTACATAGACTATTCCCCCTTCATCCATCATGAATGCTGTTGGCAGACTCGCCTACCTTACACACGACTCAGTGATCTGACACCCCTCTCTGCCAATTCCAGCATTGGCTGCCACTCTCCCAATGAATTAAATTCAAAATACTAACAATAAATTACAAAGCCATCCACAACTCAGCCTCCAGCTACATCACTAAATTAATCTCAAAATACCAATCTAATCGTTCTCTTCATTCTTCCCAAGATCTCCTGCTCTATAGCTCCCTTGTCACCTCCTCCCATGTTCGCCTCCAGGACTTCTCTCAAGTCTCTGCCATCCTGGTTCTGGCCAGCTCAGTACATTGTTTTAAAAAAAAAGGCCTGGATTCTTTCCTAAATGTACATAATATAACTGGATACTAACATAGGTAAAGTTGATCCAGGGAATATCCGATTGACTCTAAAGGGGATCAGGAAGGAATTGTTTCCCCTGGAGCACTTTGGATGATATTTTACTGGGATTTTTTATCTTCCTCTGGATCAACTGTGGGTATAGGATTGTGTATATAGTATTGTATACATTGTTTTCCTTTTATTGGTTGAACTAGATGGACTTTATTTTTTTCAACCAGACTAATTATGTAACTATGGAACTCCCTACCCCAATCTGTCTAGCTATCTCCTACTCTGTCCACTTTTAAGCGATTCCTGAAAACTCATCTCTTCAGAAAAGCCTACCCCAACTCCACCTAACAACTCTATTTCCACTTTCTCTATCAGCTCATCCCCCACAGTGGCTTTCGATTTTAAGCTCTATTGGGCAGGGCCCTCTGATTCTTCCTGTATTATATTGTATTTTGTTGTAAAGTGTGGAGCAAAACTGTTGGCGCTATATAAATCCTGTAAAATAAAAAAAGTACCAGAGGAGTGCTACATAGGAGGAGTGGTGGTAAGGTTCTGTCACACTGGCTTCCGCTAGGCCTCTGCAGTATGTGATGGTCAGAGGCAGTCTGTTTAAGACTGGTGCAATGGAGACATCCTCAAAAGCTAACCTACACGTCCCTGCTCCTCTGGAACCTCTCCCTATATGTGCATCTGTGCTTTTTCTAACCAGTAGAACTCTCTCCCTACCTTACTACCTCAATGTGGGTGGGGCAAATGACGTTCGCCCTATACTTTGTCAAGAAGGCCATGACAATTTGGTAGGACTCCCCAAGATGGCCACCCGGAGCTCAAGATAGGATACATCTCTTCTCCACTGGACTCCCACCAACCTGAAGTAGCCCAGTGCCACCTTCAGATTGGAGGATGTACCGCAGCCTGCCCCTGCTTACATACTGGTGGGGGTTGGCAGAAATCCAACATTGTCAAATGACTTTCCCCAAGAAAGCTCTGGTAAGGAATGTTGACTATGGTCAGGGAGCCTATAGAGAAACAAACTTGATCTAGCCATAAATGGTTTGGGATAGCTAACACTCTCCGCTATCGAAAGGTACCTTAAGTTCACACTAAGGCGACCTGTCAGGTGACTTAGCCGCCTGACAAGTCGCGATCCATGCAGTGCAATGGAACCATTCTAATCAGAGCGACCCAAGTTGCTCCGACTGAGAAAAAGGTTCCTGTACTACTTGAGGCGACTTCGGAGTGGCTTGCATTGACTTCTGTTACAGAAGCTGTTTGCAAGCCGCTCTGTACGAGGCGGCTTCAGAGTCATGTGGCTCCTGAACCTTTGACATGTCCTAGAAGACTGCGGGGAAGGAGGGGGAGAGGAGAGCTTACCCCCCCAAAAAAATGCAGTGCCAAATGCGACAGGGGTGGAGGACAGAAATGCAGACAGGTTAAAAACATTCACTATTTTTCTCGAAAAAGTTGTTAAACAGGGATACTGATAGCACAGTGCGAGAATGCACCTACAAAGCTGTACAAAAAATATGGAATATTCTTTTTTTCTTACAGTGGGGTTGATTTGCTAAAACTGGAGAGTGCAGAATGTGGTACAACTGTGCACAGAAACAGCATCAGCCTCCAGGTTTTATTTTTTTGTCAAAGTTTAATTGAACAATCTGAAGTTAGAAGCTGATTGGAAACCATGCAGAGCTGCACCAGATTTTTCACTCTCCAGTTTTTGTAAATCAACCCCATTGAGTAAATAGAGTCTTCCACCTTACCTTAGGCAGTAGGGTGGCGATATATTGCCTAGGAGCAGTTGGATGGTGCTCAATCCATTTGATGACCGCTTCAAAGATGACAAAGCTGGCTAATCAGGAAAGCTGAACATTACTCCAGTAGACCCAGGATGTTGAAATAGTCTGCGGCTATACACAGTTCTTTTCTGAGTTGATATTTGTGTAAACATATTGAAGGACTGACTTCATCACATCCGGGACAATTCCGGGTATGTGGTAGACTTTTTAGTCTCTGTCCTTCTAGTAGAAACAGAACCCTGGAAGGAGAAGAATTTGTGTAACACTGCCGTTTAAAAAAATAAATAAAAAGTTTTTAATCATTTATTATGATGTTTTTGTGAGGGGGATTTGCAGTTACACAAATGCTACAGTAGGCCTGTAGTTCATGGTAGCAAAGGTGAATATCACCTTTATAATAATATAGTGAATATCAAGCAGAGATGTTTAGCAGCACTATTCTGCAATCCCAGTGTCATATGCGAGGATATGAATAAGGCCAGATAGCTTAACTCGCCTTCCTATCAAAGCACAACAAAGTCCTTTAACTTTCTTAACTTTATTTGTGAAATAACAGCAGAGAGTTTGTAGATGTTGCAGGGTGTTAAGAGAGAGCTTCTCTATGTGGAGTGCTTATCCAGGGAAGGAGGTAAAAAACAGAATGCTTATTGCAAGGTTTGCCAACTTGTACTAACAGAGCCTTCCATGAGTGAAAAGGAACAGAGGTCAAGGCTAAACAGGAAAAGGAACCGGGAGAAACCAACTAATGAATTTAGACAGGGAGAGTAAGCTAATCCATTCTCTCTACCAGAGAATTGAAAGGTTACTATGGCAACCAGACTGTAGTAGATCAGATAAATAAACGCTGCAAAAAGAGAGACAGGGCAAACAAAACTAGGGACTCTTGTTCCATAATACTCCCGGTCTGGTATCTGGAGATACCACTATTACTAACTATGTGGTACATATGTGAAAACAAAACAACAGTGCATAACATCATGTACACATAATAATGCAATATCAAGTCTCCAAAGTCCCTTCCAGCAATTGAGGCCAGCAAGCAGCTAGCTGCCATAACTCCAGTATCTCCGTTTTCGTGCAGCGGTCGGCTTTCAGATAAAAGTGGTCTCTGCGGCGGGTCGGCGCGAGATCACTTTTATCTGTGGCGGGAGAGGGCCCCTCCCGCCGCGATACGGTGCCCTCCGCCGCTTACCGGGGCCGTCGGTAGTGGCGGAGGCGATCGCATCTGTCCCCTTGTTGTGCCTGGAGATGAGTGAGGAGAAGATGGCGCCCACTCGTCTCCATGACACTGCTGGGCGGAAGCGACGTCAAAATGTCACATCCGCCCATACGTCTTAAAGGCACATTTTTCTAAATGACTCTTTTTTTTTTTTATTGCATTTTAGTGTAAATATGAGATCTGAGGTCTTTTTGACCCTAGATCTCATATTTAAGAGGTCCTGTCATGCTTTTTTCTATTACAAGGCATGTTTACATGCCTTGTAATAGGAATAAAAGTGACACAATTTTTTTTTTTGAAACAGTGTAAAAATAAATAAAATCATATAAAATAAATAAGAAAAAAAAAAAAAAAAATTTTAAAACCCCCCGACCCGACGAGCTCGCGCGCAGAAGCGAACGCATACATTAGTAGCGCCCGCATATGAAAACAGAGGCCAAACCACACATGTGAGGTATTGCCGCAATCGTTAGAGCGAGAGCAATAATTCTAGCCCTAGACCTCCTCTGTAACACAAAACATGCAACCTGTAGAATTTTTTAAATGTCGCCTATGGAAATTTTTGAGGGTAAAAGTTTGACGCCATTCCACGAGGGGGCGCAATTTTGAAGCGTGACATGTTGGGTATCAATTTACTTGGCGTAACATTATCTTTCACAATATAAAAAAAATTGTGCTAACTTTACTGTTGTCTTATTTTTTTTTAAAAAAAGTGAATTTTTTCCAAAAAAAGCACGCTTGTAAGACCGCTGCGCAAATACAGTGTGATAAAAAAGTATTGCAATGACCGCCATTTTATTCTCTAGGGTGTTAGAAGAAAAACAATATATAATGTTTGGGGGTTCTAAGTAATTTTCTAGCAAAAAAACCTGTTTTAAACATGTAAACACCTAAATTCCAAAACAAGGCTGGTCCTTAAGTGGTTAACGATGAGACCTATAGGCCACTCGTTTCGTGGCACCTGCTTGTCTCTTAACAGAACGACATCTCCTTCTTGAATGTTCTGTTTGACAGCTTGCCATTTGCAACTTTCCTAAATTGTCACAAGATATTCGTGCCTCCAACGGTCCCAAAAGGAGCTAGAGAGGCACTGCACCTTACTCCATTGGCGTTTATACAGGTTTTTTGAATTGAAGTCTCCGACTGGAGTGGGAATGTCTCCTATCTTCTGTGTGAGGAGCATTGCTGGGGTCAGAATGCTTGGTGATTCTGGATCTGTTGATACTGGAATCAAAGCCCTTGCCAGGGCCGATCCTGGCCGGGGTGCACGGGGTGCACCGCACCCCAGCGCTGTAATCTCTTTGCAGAAGAGGGGCGCCAAGCTAGAATCGCCGGCCGCCTGGTCGGCTTCTAGCTATCGAACAGTGATGTCAGTCAGGGACGCCGCGGCCGCCCCAGCATTCAGAGCGCGCCGCGGCCGCCCCAGCATTCTTTGCACGCCTCCTCTGCGGCTAGTAAACATGCTCCGCCCACCTCTGCCATCTTCAGACAGCGTGGCTAAGAGGGAGCGGAGGGAGGACTAGTGCCTGGCTGGTCTGAAGTGGGAGGTGTGTCCAGCAGCCACTGCCCTACTCCGGGGATCTAGGACTCATGAAGCGGTGGTGGTTGGAATGGATCCCGGGTTGGTGTGATCCCCGCTGTCATCTGGTTGAAGTTCCCGACTGTGTGTGTGGAGTTGCGGCGTGTGTAGTAGGCGGAGTCCCCTGTGCTTTGTTGGGAGAAGTGCCCGGAGTGGTTGCCTCCTGTCCCCCTCCTCCTCCCCCTCCTCCGATCATCATGCCGGATCAGATGAGTGTGTCGGAATTTATCACAGAGACCAATGAGGATTACAAGTCCCCCACCACCTCCAACTTCACCACCCGGCTCAGCCAATGCCGGAGCACCGTCACCACCATCGAGGAGGTAAGGGGGGGCACTCTGAGTGGGGGAGAGGGCAGAGTAGGTGGTGGATGTGATGATTGGCAGTGCCATGGTGGAGATCACACACTCAGCTCCACCATGAGGAGGACCTGGGATCATAGAGAGCAGATCAATGTCCAATGTGTCTATACAATGTATACTACACCTGAGGGGTGTCACCTCTCATCTCCTCCTACTATAGTCATTACTCCACTCAGTGTACAATATCTCAGTGCACCAGTTCTTAGTGGTGGTTGCATTAATTTTCCTTTATTTCCCCAATTTATTTTCACCTGTGATCCTGCAAGTAAGTCTGTTGTTTTTCAACTTTCTTTAACAGACATTTCTGTCGCAAACGCAGCCACTGTGCCCATCAAATGCAGACACTGTGCCCATCAAATGCAGCCACTGTGCCCATCAAACGCTGCCACTGTGCCATCAAACGCAGCCACTGTGCCCATTAAAAGCAGCTACTGTGCCCATCAAACATAGACACTGTGCCCCACCTAAAAGCAGCCACTGTGCCCATTAAAAGCAGCCACTGTGCCCATAAAACGCTGCCACTGTGCCATAAAACGCAGCCACTGTGCCCATTAAAAGCAGCTAGTGTGCCCATCAAACGTAGCCACTGTGCCCATCAAATGCAGCCACTGTGCCCCGCCTAAAAGCAGCCACTGTGCCCATCAAACGCAGCCACTGTGTCCATCAAATGCAGCCACTGTGCCCATTAAAAGCAGCTGCTGTTCCCATCAAACGCTGCCACTGTGCCCATCAAACGCTGCCACTGTGCCCATCAAACGCAGCCAGTCTCTGACAATTTCTTGTATCATGTCTGCAGTCTCTGACCAACTCCTGTAGTATTTCTGCAGTCTCTGACCATCTCTTGTACAATGTATTCAGTCTCTGACCATCTCCTGTACTATGTCTGCAGTCTCTGACCATCTCTTGTATCATGTCTGCAGTCTCTGACCATCTCCTGTACTATGTCTGCAGTCTCTGACCATCTCTTGTATCATGTCTGCAGTCTCTGACCATCTCTTGTATGATGTCTGCAGTCTCTGACCATCTCTTGTATCATGTCTGCAGTTTCTGACCATCGTATGTATCATGTCTGCAGTCTCTGACCATCTCTTGTATCATGTCTGCAGTCTCTGACCATCTCTTGTATCATGTCTGCAGTCTCTGACCATCTCTTGTATCATGTCTGCAGTCTTTGACCATCTTCTGTAGTATGTCTGCAGTCTCTGACCATCTCCTGTATCATGTCTGCAGTCTCTGACCATCTCTTGTATCATGTCTGCAGTCTCTGACCATCTCTTGTATCATGTCTGCAGTCTTTGACCATCTTCTGTAGTATGTCTGCAGTCTCTGACCATCTCTTGTACTATGTCTGCAGTCTCTGGCCATCTCTTGTACTATGTCTGCAGTCTCTGACCATCTCTTGCATTAAGTCTGCAGTCTCTGACCATCTCTTGTATTATGTCTGCAGTCCCTGACCATTTTTTGTATCATGTCTGCAGTCTCTGACCATCTTATGTATCATGTCTGCAGTCTCTGACCATCTCTTGTATCATAACTGCAGCCTCTGACTATCTTCTGTAGCATGTTTGCAGTCTCTGACCATCTCTTGTACTATGCCTGCAGTCTCTGACCATTTCTTGTATCATGTCTGCAGTCTCTGACCATCTTATGTATCATGTCTGCAGTCTCTGACCATCTCTTGTATCATGTCTGCAGTCTCTGACCATCTTTTGAAGTATGTCTGCAGTCTCTGACCATCTCTTGTACTATGCCTGCAGTCTCTGACCATTTCTTGTATCATATCTGCAGTCTCTGACCATCTTTTGTAGTATGTTTGCAGTCTCTGACCATTTCTTGTATCATATCTGTAGTCTCTGACCATCTTCTGTAGTATGTCTGCAGTCTCTGACCATCTCTTGTATCATGTCTGCAGTCTCTGACCATTTCTTGTATCATATCTGCAGTCTCTAACCATCTTTTGTAGTGTGTTTGCAGTCTCTGACCATTTCTTGTATTATATCTGCAGTCTCTGACCATCTCTTGTACTATGTCTGCAGTCTCTGACCATCTCTTGTATTATGTCTGTAGTCTCTGACCATTTCTTGTATTATGTCTGTAGTCTCTGACCATTTCTTGTATCGTGTCTGCAGTCTCTGACCATTTCTTGTATCGTGTCTGCAGTCTCTGACCATTTCTTGTATCATATCTGCAGTCTCTGACCATCCCCTGTAGTATGTTTGCAGTCTCTGACTATCTTGTTCTCTTTATTGTTAAGGGAGGGATGGGAGGATCCCAGGTTAACAAAGACTCCTTAGGGGAGCATATCTGTGTTTGAGTCGTTGCCATAGAAACATTTGCAAAGAGGAGGAGTTAGTAAGATGACCACGCCCCCATGGGGGCGCCCAAAATATTTCTGCACCCAGGCGTCTGTGACCCTAGGATCGGCCCTGGCCCTTGCATTGACAATGGCTGACACTTCAGCCATAAATGTGGTTAACACTTCATGGGTGAGTTGAGCTAAACTAGTAGTTATCATCATAGAGTCTAAAATGCTTCGAGTCACTCCGATCATGCATTCCCATGCTCCACCCATGTAAGAGGAATGAGGATAGTTGAATATCCACATGCACCCTCGATCATGCAGATACTTTTGGATGCTGGAATCTTCAATGTCTTCAGTGTCTATTTGTAATTCCTTACATGCTCCAATGAAATTGGTTCCACGGTCAGAACGTATTTGTTTGACTGGTCCCCTGATTGCAAAGAATCTTCTGATATGCCAACTGTGGCAGTTGGTTGTTTTCTCACCAATCGTTTGGCGGAAGGAGATGGCTATGTGTCTAAGGTGTGCTATTGCTAGCAGGAGAGCCGTCCACCTTGAGAAGCGATGAAAATGATGTGAACCAAATACGTTGGCAAGTAGGACAGAAACTTGGGGCCTTACTCCAAGGTCTCTTTCGGGATCTATGAGATCAAAGTCATTAATTAGGGTTGATGGTATACCATCTACCTGTGTTTGGAATGTTGGTCCTGTGAGCCATGACGTATCCTGTAGATGTGCGTTTTTCTGAGCCCATGGTGTGCAAAATCAAAACCCCAAAACCAAAATAACCCTAAAAATTCTTATGTGAGCATACCTTCAAAAAAGTACACTAGGGTGTGTCAAATGGTCCTCACCCAAAGAGAAAGGATTCCTCCTTTTATCCCCCCCCCCCCAGAGTGCACGACTCCTGACAGTGGTAATGCCTAGTACGCACAGGCCGAGTGTCGGGAGACATCAGCCGGTTCAATAAAAATAAGCTTACCCCTAACCCAGGGAGCATACAGAGGTATGGACCTTCAGATAGGGTTGGAGTATGGCATTCGTGCAACGCATTTTGCAACGCTGCCTGCCGTGATGGTAGATGGGGCTTGTAGTCATCCTATTTCACAGGTCTCAGTGAATAGATTAAATGGCAGCAACCATGTGCATGTGCAGCTCAGTGTACCTTGCATACAGGCAGGTAAGAATACTTTAATACATAAATTATCATCATTAATACCTCTAAAGTATACAAAATATTAATATGTCTCTTCTGTAAAGACTGCCTGCTCACAAACTTTTTTAAAATTACAGTCCTTCTTTAAGCCAGCAGGGGTAGCAGTGATGCAAAAACGTTTGGTCATCTCTGTGAGCTCTCCGGCATACCTGGAAGAGGATAGCTGAAACCCATAAGTAGGTCAGGGGTCTGATGCACCCCCTGATGGGGGGTTGGACTTCTCCAGAGAGACCACTGCTTCCACACAGAGAGCATTGGTCCTTGTGTGCAGCTGCTGGCAGGGGACAGGCTTTTCTACCCAGCCCGTTGCTGCTTTACAAATGAGAATTAACTGTTAGGTATTGAGATGCAAAATATTTAGAATTTATCCTTTTCTCAATCTAAAGTTAAGCCTCTTTTCTTCTAACTTCAAATCATGGACATGTGTCCTCTTTATGAATCTTAGAGTACATAGGTTATTACAATTACTGAAGTCACATTTGATATACCTGTATTTGTACAATCCCAATTCCAAAAAAGTTGGGGCTCTGTAAATTCTTCATAAAAACAGAATGCAATGAGTTGCAAATCTCATGAACCCATGCAGTGGAACCTTGGATTACGAGCATAATCCGTTCCAGGAGAATGCTTGTAATCCAAAGTACTCGCATATCAAAGCGAGTTTCCCCATAGAAGTCAATGGAAACGAAGATAATTAGTTCCGCATTGACTTCTATTACATGCAATACCGCATGTGGCCAGAGGTGGGGGGGCGCCAGAGAGCCTCGGAAATACTCGGGGACAGCTCGCCGAACTCGGAAAGCCTCGGAAACACTCGGGAACTGAGTGTTTCCGAGTATTTCCGAACGGCTCCTTACCATTCTGAGTGTCCCCGGCGCCCCCCCCACCTCTGGCCAAATGTGGTACTGCACCGCCCATTTGCTTGAATTCCGCTAGTTTTGCAAGACAATACTTGCAAACCGAGTCAGAATTAAAAAAAAAAAAAGTTGCTTGTCTTTCAAAACATTCGTTAACCGTGTTACTCATAAACCAAGGTTCCACTGTATTGTATTCACAATAGAAAAAAGAAAAAAAAAAATCTCAAATGTTTAAACTTAGAAAATGGACCATTTTAAGAAATATGGTCATTTTGAAATTAATGGCAGCAACACGCTTCAAACAAGTTGGGACAGGGCATCAAAAAGCTGGGAAAATACAACCCCAATTCCCCAAAAAGTTGGGACAGGACAATGTTTAGCACTGTGTATCATCCCCTCTTCTTTTAACCACACCAGTTGCTGGAGTTTTGGGAGAGAAATCTTGCTGATCTAAGGTGCTCTTTTTATACTTTTTAGTTGCAAAATGAATGTTCTTCCATCTCTTCCTTACCAGTACCACTTACTTTGCCAGCTTTTTTGTTGCGCTGTCCTAACTTTTTCGAGCCATCAAATTCAAAATTGGGGCATAAAGCAGTGATTGTTGTGGCTTGTTGGAGTAGAATTGTATGTTTTTAGCCCTATAAGCTTTAAATGGGAGTGTTTGAAAAACGTGTGCTTTTATTTAGTGATCAGGAACGATTACTTAAATATCTATCAGGGCCAAAAATTCACGATTTTGCTCCCGTACTGCCAGTTTTGAAAACGTGTACAAACATGCAAGAAAAGACTCTAAATTTTTGTGCTATATAAATCCTGTATAGTAATTAATCACATAGCTATGCTCACTCTAAAGTTTTATAGGGGACAAGACTGAGCCCATGTTGAATGAACCATTTGAACTAGGTGCTCTTGCAGTCATTTGGCCAACCTCTGCAGTACCTCTTCTAAGCCACAAGATATCAGTCTTCGGGTTGAACAATGCGCAGCGTCACTTGGCCTCTGTGCTGAGAGCACGCTGTGAACACAAATGCATATATCTGGCCCGACGGATAAAGACCCACTTCTGTGAGGCTGCATATATGCGTACGGCCATTGGAAAAGGGTTAATAAAAAGTAACAAAAGTGCATTTATTAAATGTTCGCATTGAGGCCTGCAGGGTGTTGCAATCACAATCAATGCATCATGGGTGCAATGAACAGACTCTTGCATTGTTTACCCCCAACCCCAGGACCGTACAGAGGTATGGATCTTCTGATAGGCTTGGAGGATGGCACTTGTGTGTATAATAATACTAATAATAATAAATCACATGGCTTTGCATACGCTTAAGACTGAGCCCATGTTGTATTTGGTACTGTTGCAATCATTTGGCAAGCCCCTGCAGTACCTCTTGCAAGCCACAGGTTTATAATGTGGAGAACAGCGGCGCCCATCTAAGTGCAGTACATTAAAATGATTAATGATGAATTTACTAAGATAAAAAATTAAAATAAGAATTAACTCACAAGGTAAGGGTTAAAATGGCTAGTCACAAGGGGAGGCTCGCTGTGTAGTCCTGATCCAGATAGCTGGCGGTGTGGGGTACTGCTGCTGTCTCGCTAGCTGCAGGGGTTTCCAAGGCTCCGAGTCAAGCTGGCAGTCATCTCCCCCTGACTCGGAGCCTTGGAAACCCCTGCAGCTAGCGAGACAGCAGCAGTACCCCACACCGCCAGCTATCTGGATCAGGACTACACAGCGAGCCTCCCCTTGTGACTAGCCATTTTAACCATTACCCTGTGAGTTAATTCTAATTTTAATTTTTTATCTTAATAAATTCATCATTAATCATTTTAATATACTGCACTCAGATGAGCGGCGCTGTTCTCCACTTTATATATCTACAGAGCTGCTTCCTCTTCCACAGCTGGCTGCACCTCTAGAGCGCTATATACCTCTCTAACCCATCAATCTTGTTCCTAACCCATTCAAGCCTGAACTGAACTTTCCAGGGTCCTAGCTACCCCCAACTACTGGATTTTATTATCATAATCTCCTTTACCTATAGTTTTGTTTCCCACCCATCCGTCTCTCTCCAAGCGCCACTATACTCCCCCCCACCTCAGCCTAGGTGACTAAGGCTCCATTTACAGGCTAAGCATAGTGCAACGACAGCTGCTGCGGCACATTAAAAAAAAAATTTTTTTTGTTGCGCATTTTTGGAGCAGCACCATTCATTGAAATGGGCTCCAAAGAAACTCATGTACAAATCTTGGCACAGAGCCAGTAGTGCTTGGAGGTGCGATTTTTGCTGTGATTTTTAACTAGTTTTGTTGCTGGAAAATTAAGAAATAATGGCATCGCAAACCTGTCCCATGTTTTGCCACAATTCTGGAATCGCGGGCAGAATCGTGCGATTCTAGTACGCTCAGGTATAAATGGAGCCTAAGGAAAGAGTGAGGAAACACTTTTTTAGGCTAATGTAACCACTTGCAACCAGTTAGGGCTTGACCAACCCCAGGCAGTCCTGCCCAGGAACGAATTTACTAAGAAGAATGCGTTGCGCCAGTTCATACTTTAATTGGTGCGCTGGAAAAGTCATTAACCGAACGTGCGAACCGGCGCACGATAATAAATATGTAAACTGCAACTGGCATTAGGGTAACTGCGGTTTTCTCAATGATAATAGCGCACGCCCAATACAATTGGTTGATTTCATCTTATTGGATGTATCTTGTTAGGCAATTAGTAGGTGTACTCAGTTAATTAACCCTTTTGATGCTAATCTCATTCCTATT
This sequence comes from Aquarana catesbeiana, assembly GCF_042186555.1. Taxonomy (NCBI): domain Eukaryota; kingdom Metazoa; phylum Chordata; class Amphibia; order Anura; family Ranidae; genus Aquarana; species Aquarana catesbeiana. The sequence goes on along the minus strand of NC_133327.1, from coordinate 149,973,114 downwards.
ACTTCTAATATATCTTTGAAATGTGTTTTTTTCTATTTTTACCCAAATCTTTCAATACATTACAAAGAACAGAGAAGTGTTTCTAAACCCCATAAATTTATATTTTCAGATCTTGATCTTTAAAGGTGACCATATACTGCAATCAGTTTGATCTTAAAAAAATTAGATTTAGTGCAAGAGCCTGTTGATTTCCTATAATTTGAATTCATTGTTCAAGTGCGTCTTCATATTACCTATTTTACCGAAATATCGAGTTGTACAGAGATTGGCCAATCAGATTGCATAGTGCATGACCATCTTAAGTGCCAAATTTGGAATGTAGATGTGCCATGACCCACTTGTATTTTCCTAACAATATTTCTTGGGCATTATAAAAGGCACATGAGAAACCACCTTTTTTCAAGGCATGCTAGAGTGATCAGGAATCTTCAAACTACGGCTCTCCAGCTGTTGTGGAACTACACATCCCATGAGGCATTGTAAAACTCTGACATTCGCAGACATGACTAGGCATGATGGGAATGGGAATTGTAGTTCCTGAACAACTGGAGGGCCGTAGTTTGAAGACCCCTGTGCTAGACCATTATTATACCTCCAGAATTGGGAGTGTGGCATCTACCCAACTTCTCTCTGCTGGTGGATACAAGAACCTACATCTACAGATATTTGGGCAGCACAGTAGTATAGTAGTTAGCACTTTTGCCTAGCAGCAAAAAGGGTCGCTGGTTTGAATCCCGCCCATGACACCATCTGCCAGGAGTTTGCATGTTCTTCCTGTGCCTGCGTGGGTTTCCTCCAGGTACTCCGGTTTCCTCCCACACTCTAAATACATGCTGGTAGGTAAATCGGATCCTGTCTAAATTGGCCCTAATATGTATGAATGTGTGTTGGGGACCCACATAAACACCACCCCATGTTAAAAATAATTTTCTTAATTTGCAGTGAGCAGGGCATGGTGGTGGGAAGAAAGCTGCAGTACAAGCAACTTCCTCTAGGGGCGTGATGTCATTATTGTGTGCTGGCCACTGCACATACCTCCACGCACACAGCGGTCACGCATCTAGATGCATTTGGTGCATCTAGCTGCAGGAACCCAATTTTTACATAAATGTATAGTAAAGCAGATGCAGATTTCCAGGACTGGACTAACAAATGTTTCTATTAAACAAGGTCTAAATGGGCCATTGACATGCATCACAGTTGAACTTAGGAATGTGTCTTTGCAAAGTTAAACTGAATAAAATACTTTCTTATTTTTGCTTGGGGATAGAGTGCAGAGGGATTAGAAGTCTTGTCAGGGTGAAGACTTCTCCCAAATTTTGCCACTTTCTCCTTCAAATTTATTTACCTCCTGTCACATAGCCAAACAGCAAGTGAGGGTAAAACCCTACCAATGTCTTTCCTTGGGGACACACAGGTCAATCTAAATAGTTTCCCCATTAGGTAAATTGCACTCTAGCATTTTGCTGTGTACACCCCATATTATTAGGTATCTTGAATTTTGGAGTTTATTTACTAAAGGCAAATCCACTTTGCACTACAAGTGCACTTGCTGGAGATCCGAGGGGGACATGCAAGGAAAAAAATCGGCAGCCTAAAAAGGACAAGCAGGGGTTCTAACACTCACTTGGTTTCCCTCAAATGCCCACAATTAGAATACGATTGTCTTGAGCTCGATTTTAGCTCAGTGCTCTAAATCAGTGGTTCTCAACCCTATCCTCAAGTACCCCCAACAGGCCATGTTTGCAGGTTTTCCTTCATCTTGCCCAGGTGCTTTAAATCAGTCAATGGCTTGGTATTTTGCACAGCTATTTTAGCGAAGATAAATTCCCAAAACATATCCTGTTGGGGGTACTTGAGCACTGAGGCTGAGAACCACTGCACTAAAATAGAAAATTGAAAACTTACCACTCTGTAATATTCCTTTCCTGGTGACTACCCATGGCAGCATACGCATGCATATGCTACCATGAAGGCACAAGGATAAAGAATGTTATCTGCAAGCTTTATATAGCATAGGTTTGCGTGCTAATGAGGCAATTGAAAACACATGGACAGTCCATGAAACACACAAAATGCAAGTTCACCCAATATGGGGACAGAACTTTAAAGTGGGTACAACTGTTAAGGATGTCCTTAAATTACTAACCCAAAAAACACACTCTCTGAGCATGCCCTGAAACATCCAAGTGCTGTTCAAACACAAAAGGAAGAAAAAAAAAGCAAAGTCCCTAAGCATGCCCAGACTAACCCAAATGCATTTGACACACCAAAAGGCATAGGAAAAAAACAAAATCCCTGAGCATGCCCAGACCAACCCAAATGCAGCTAGCACACAATAAGCCACCCCCGTCCAAAATTAAGCACATCATTCAGCATGCTTCAAAATTACAGATGGGACAAACACCCCCTGGTCCAGGGGGGCAAACAAAGAGCCTAACATGGGCAAAAGTTATACAACAAATACCATTGCAGTCTATAGGAACTGACTTGTGAATTTTGCTAGTCCCCAATTTGCTGGCTTATCTTCTAGTTATTGGCCTTAAAATGGGTATGGGGGCTCAGGTCCCACCCTAAGGGATATATATAAATGTCACCAATTTGGACAACCCCAAAAACGAAACAAGGAGAAGTGCCTTTAAAAATGCAAAATTGCTTAAAAGCTAGTAACTTGGGGGGGGGGCTTACTCTGCCTATAAAGTGGTGCATCTGTAGCATGTATCCAAAATGCTGCTTCAAAGATGTACGGCTTTAGAGAAAAGTTACAAATCTACATTGCAGCTGCAAGATTTTAACACAAAACAAAAAATAGCTCACCCCCTCCAATACATACAAGGTCATTTGGGTCTGTTAAGGCTTAAAGTAAGAACCCCCACGCGAAAAATCACACCCCATACGAAAAAAATATTGTGCCCCTCCCAAACACCAACAAACCCCTAGCCAAACACACAGCAAGCCAGCCCATGAAAGGGGGGTGGATGCTTGGGGGCAGGAGGGGCTCGAGCACCCCAAAAGTCAACCACCTTGTTCCCATATTCAGGGGGACAAGGACCTCTTCCACACAACCCTAGGCTGGGGTTGTGGGGGGCTGCAGACAGGGAGCTTTACGGAATGTGGAATGCCCCTTTAAACTAGTGGGTACAAGGTGCTTTGTGGTTGGTGTTGGGCTGAGCCCAATATGCCCCAAAGACAGCCAGCTATGTTGAGTGCATGTGGCCTTGTATAATTCAGGAGGGGGTTGGGCAATCGCTCTTCTCGCCCCTTTCCTAGCTGGCCCTGTTGTATGCTCTGAAAAAAGATGTGGTTTGGATTGGTGAAGGCAGCTCACAGCCTTTTGAGAATGGAGTGGAGTGTTGAGTTCCTCTTTAAAAGCAAAAGTTAGCCCTTGGAAATCCAAGGAGTTAGAGGGGGGAGACAAGAGCATTGGAGAGTGGAATGTGGAGATCCCCTTTAAAAGCAAAAGTTATCCCATAGAAATCCAAGGGGTTAGAGGGGGTAGACAAGAGCATTGGAGAGTGGAATGTGGAGATCCCCTTTAAAAGAAAAAGTTAGCCCATGGAAATCCAAGGAGTTAGAGGGGGGAGACAAGAGCATTGGAGAATGGAATGTGGAGATCCCCTTTAAAAGAAAAAGTTAGCCCATGGAAATCCAAGGGGTTAGAGGGGGGAGACAAGAGCATTGGAGAATGGAGTGTGAAGTTCCCCATTAAAAACAAAAGCTAGCCCAAAGAAATCATATGCATTAGAGGGGGGGAGGTTAAATGCCCTTTTAGGGGGAGCTAGAGGAGTGAGAGTCTTTTTACATAATTTTAAAAAGGTACATGTCACATGTTGGCAACGTAACATACTAACATGACCTGTGTGCAAATCCCCTTAAAAAAATACATAAAGGTGAACCAGTGTAAAAAAAAAAAAAAAGTCAAGTTTACAGGTGCGCCTGTTCAACCCACACAATTGCATTTACATTGCTTGACATTTACTAAGATTTTGGCCGCGCAGTGAACAAACACATTTGAACGAGTGCAAGAGCCGCTTGCGCATGCGCAGTGCTTACATTGATCTCACGCAGTTCTAAACGTACTTGCAGGCACAGCAGGCTTGCTCTGAAAAAGTTACTTTCTCGTTCTATTTTGGGCATATTTGTTACTTGGGCAGTTGTTATTAAACTTCCTCACATCACCCTATAATATTGGCACCTCCATCTTCTGTTAATATTAAATTGAAGATGCCGTGCGCCATGTCCATAGTGGCGCACTGATTGCATCCTCCTGTGCGCCGAGATCGCTATAGTAAATAGGGGATTCGCGATCTGTTCCCATCGCACCGTTTCGTAAATATGATGGCGCACGGCTTTCGTAAATCAGCCCCATTGTGTGTTAAGCAGCAACCATTCACAAGGCTTGTACACATATAGTAGCGCAGAAGTATTTTTATTCACTGATTTCATTTCACAACTGCTGCAACTATGAATATATTTTATTATGTTGATAATAGAACTATTAATTTAGATGAGGTATTCACAGATAGAAAAGGCACCAATGGAGATTTAGATATTAACATGAATAAATTGGGCAGACTCCTAGAGAAGAAAATCCCCATCTGGTGGGATCTTGTCACTTTTGATAAAGACAAAAGAATTTATACTCAGCGCTGCACCTATAAACTACTAATATACATATTTACAAACATCAAAATGTGTAACATAATAACAACATGTATAACATAATAAAGTGCTCAGTGCCAATATAGTGCAAAATAAAGTGCAATCAATAAGGTTCATCAGATGTGCAAAATAAAGTGCAATCAATAAAGTTCATCAGAAGTGAGATACAGGGTTGGTGACACGTTGATATAAAATCCTGGTGACTTCCTGTGCTCCCCTCCTGGATCCCCACTCACCAGATAAGGATGATAAATACGCCAGTATTGTGTATCAAGATGGTGTCTCCCGTCCACCGAGTAGGTTGGTATATCGTGCCTTTAAGGAATGGAATCTCCTATCCTCTACCACATGATCAATGTCCTACACACTTTATCTCTAACAGAGAAGATTTGTTTCCTTCCCAGGCTTCAGACATCTAACATCTGAAAAGTCTGAAGCCTGGGAAGGAAACAAGTCTTCTCTGTTAGAGATAAAGTGTGTAGGACCTTGATCATGTGGTGGAGGATAGGAGATCCCATTCCTTAAAGGCACGATATACCAACCTACTCGGTGGACAGGAGACACCATCTTGATACACAATACAGGCGTATTTATCATCTTTATCTGGTGAGTGGGGACCCAGGAGGGGAGCACAGGAAGTCACCAGGATTTTATATCAACGTGTCACCAACCCTGTATCTCACTTCTGATGAACTTTATTGATTGCACTTTATTTTGCACATCTGATGAACTTTATTGATTGCACTTTATTTTGCACTATATTGGCACTGAGAACCTTATTATGTTATACATGTTGTTATTATGTTACACATTTTTGATGTTTGTGTATATGTAGCAATAACTCTCGGCGGAGCTGCTGGTTTAAGCGGGCCTGTCACCTTCACTCTCCTTCCCTCTGTTTTACCGGCACCGGGTCTAGGGTTCCGTTAAGTTTACCTCTGGACGACACACGCACCAACACTTCAATACGTTTTCAATGCTTTATTAAACGATTTACTAAGGAAGTAGCAGGAAAGAGGCAGAAGGGAAACTGCAGAAGAAACGCAAATATCTTCTTGTAAGGTTCTTGACAAATGTCCTGGTAGAATTTGGATATTACAATAGAATGCGCTCCCCTCGTGGGACACACTCTTTGCTCACCTGGATAGGCCTCTCTCACTTGCCTAACAGCCAGTATGTAGCACGAACAAAAGTCTCTGCCACAGACTTATTTGGGATAAATCTGTACGATCCTCTGCCACAGGATGTATTGGTTTTTCTTGTGGTGAATGTCAGTCACAGTGCTTGAACCTTTAAGCCAACCCGGCAACACTATGCTGTATAGTTACTTTTAGGATACATCCTCCAACCGAGTCACCAGGCCCTTCTCCAGACCAGCACTCTGCGTGATCCTTCCATGACGGGTCCTCCCCTTGGATCTCCTCGGTTGTCCAGCTTCTTCCCTCTGGATAGACAGCTCAGGACCATTGCTCGGCTGCTGTGGTAGGCCCCAGACAAGCTTCTGGGCCTACCTCTGCGCCGCAGCGACGTGGGCCTCCGGAACGGAGGACCACGAGATTGCTCTCTAATGCTTACCTGTCGGCCAGGAGGGCCAGCAGGTGGCTGTAAAACGAACCCCACAATATGGCGTCTGTCCCATAAATACCCTCGCCCAGAATGCAACTCGGAGGACCACCTCTACCGAGTTGTCTCCGGGACAGAAGAGCATCCATACGCTTCGACACGTTGCCTTTCCAACACTGACCAGTGATAACAGCGACACCCACCGGTCAGTATGGAAACACACGCAACGTCAGCCAAGCTGGAACAGAGGCAAACCTAACCTATTTAACGAACAAGTTACTAAATTTACCTAACATATGGTAGATCGCAAATCTACCAGCGCTACATATATATATATTAGTAGCTTATAGATGCAGCGCTGAGTATAAATTATTTTTTCACTTTTTTGGGGCACTTACCTTGCACTACAGCAGCAGCCCTTTTATACATTTTAAGTTCCACAGCGCGGGTTTAAATTACACTTTCTATCCACTTTTGATAGATATCTCAAGGATAATATTATCCCACGGAAACTTAGATGGGATGTTCCCATCAATGATGGAATGTTGGATGAGGAATCTGTCAAGGAGTGGTATGAATTCTTTAATAAAAAGGGTAGTGAAATCATTCAGTTCCTCATAAAAAAGGAAACAGAGGAAATTACAGAATATTGCTGAACAGATTAAAACATGCAGGGATAAGGTGGAACAGTACAATGAATCATCTGAATTTAATAGAATAACAATGATGTGAATAAAAACCTGGAGAGAACAGACCTAGAGGTCAAAAAGAGGAAAGCCACCAAATATCAAAGAGATCAAAGATTTTATATTGAATCAAGTTTACAAATGGCAAACTAAAATTAGAGAGCAGGAATCGGCAGTTAGCACACCAGAGAGAGAGACTCCTCCAGAACGAGGAGCACCCACTGTTAGAATTAGCCAACCCCTGCCTCATGTGAGACCACAAAACAAACAAAAGAGAGTAGACATCCGAGGTGGCCCTCCAGAAAGAGAATGGAGACAAGAAAATTACAACTACCCTCAATATGCGCCACCTAGAACCCCAGGATGGAAAGAGCATAGAGGAAATTGACAAGGGAATAGCAGGGGTTTCAGGGGTCCACCTAGGAGGGGAAGACTCCAATACAATCATTACGATTATCATAATGGAGAAAGAGATTATTCATATCAGAGCCCCGTACTCATCCACAATAGATATGAACCATTGAGAGAGGGTTACAGACAGGGACCAGCACCAAATGTTTTTTTAGACAGATGGGGCAACAGGATGGAACCCCAAGATTATCCAGGAACCTACCAACAATAAGATACATCAGAAAGAAGAGGGGATGCTGAGGAGGAAAGGGGAAACCAGAGAAGAAGACAGCAATAGGAGAAGGGATATACAACATCAGTCAGATGCCCCTAAGAAAAGAAGAGTTACAAGTTTTGGATCAAGGATTACATTTTACACCTTCAAAAAATCTCAACAAATTTGACACCTACATTAAAGCGGAGTTCCACACAAAAATGGAACTTCCGCTTTTCGAAACCCTCCCCCCCTCCGGTATCACATTTGGCACCTTTCAGGGGGGAGGGGGAGTGCAGATACCTGTCTAAGGTGGGAGTCTACGCCTCTTCCCGTCCCCACTGCGCTGTCTCCTGGGAACACACAGCTCCCAGGAGAGAGCGCGGACCACTTGGGACGTGCAGCGTGACTCGCGCATGCGCAGTAGGGAACCGGGAAGTGAAGCCGCAACGCTTCACTTCCTGATTCCCTCACCTAGGATGGCGGCGGCAGCTGCCGAGAACCGAGCGGGTTCTCGGCGTCGCCTGCCGACATCGCTGGACCCTGGGACAGGTAAGTGGCCATGTATTAAAAGTCAGCAGCTGCAGTATTTGTAGCTGCTGGCTTTTAATATTTTTTTTTTTTTGGCGGTGTGGGTGGACCCCCGCTTACAAAAGTATGTTAGGAAAATTAACATTAAGAAATATATATCAATGCAGATGGCTAAAGGGGAGAGTAGGTTCGCTAATGAAACCTGGCACTTTAATCAAACATAGCAACCTCAGGAACAAGTCTATTTTCAATCCGCAGATACATGAAAACAGATTTGTTGATGTTTTCAACAAAATGGTGGTGGAGGATTTAGAGGAATTGGAAATTAAAAATGTAAATATCCTATGTACTTTACTAAAGGCATCTGGCAAATAGAGAAAAAGAAGGATGTAATCATCTGCCTGGCGGATAAAGGGGGAGGGATTGTGGGCATGTCTAAAAGTGATTACAAATTAGAAATGGATAGACTCCTGGAGGATAGAAGTATGTATATGATCATAAAGGAGAACCCTACAGCAAAATATAAAGAAGATCTGCAAAGGATAGTCAACAAGGGAATCAAAAAGAAAATCCTTGATGAAAAAGAAGCCAAATTTCTGGTTCCGATGATATGCAGAATCCCTACCAGTGGCAGCCCGTGCATTGTGGGCGCATGGGCGCCCCCCGATACCTCTGCCGCCCTCTCTATTCATGTGCCCCTTTCAGGATGCCGGACACATGAAATACTATGAAATACACATGAAATACTATGGCTGGGATAGGCAGGGAGTGTGTATTTTGAAACACGTGATTAGAGTCAGAGGCTCTAATAGGCTTCAAAATAGGGTGGGCTCGGGGCACAGAGCACTGCGTCCCAATCCCACCCTGTTGTGTGGCATAGCGAATTAATTTTCGCTATTTTCACACTAACATTCCTCCCTGCCAATCAGCAGGCAGGTCAGCGAGACCTGTCTCCCGACTGGCCAAAGCATTAGGTGATCCTATTAGAGGAAGAGAGCCGCCCAGGAGGAGAGCCGCCGAGGAGGAGAGCCGCCGGTTCCCGCCAAGGAGGAGAGCCCCTTCACTCCAGGAGAGGAGCAGTAAGTGCCGCCGAACCGGCCGTGGGGGGGCGGTTTAGTGAGGTGACAGCCGAGCCTGGCTGCATTTGACAGTCACAAGTGGATGCATTTGATGGGCACAAGTGGCTGGATTTGATGGGCACAAGTGGCTGCATTTGATGGGCACAAGTGGCTGCATATGATGGGCACAAGTGGCTGCATATGATGGGGCACAAGTGGCTATATATGATGGGGCACAAGTGGCTATATATGATGGGCACAAGTGGCTGCATATGATGGGCACAAGTGGCTGCATTTACTGGGCACAAGTGGCTGCATTTGATGGGCACAAGTGGCTGCATTTGCTTGGCACAAGTGGCTGCATATAATGGGGCACAAGTGGCTGCATATGATGGGCAGAAGTGGCTGCATATGATGGGCACAAGTGGCTGCATATGATAGGCACAATTGGCTGCATATGATGGGGCACAAGTGGCTGTGTATGATGGGCACAAGTGGCTGCGTATGATGGGCACAGTGGCTGCATTTGATGGGCACAGTGGCTGCATTTGATGGGCACAATGGCTCCATTTGATGGGCACAGTGAAACTGCAATTGATGGGGGGGGTTCCATACGTTTCAGTTTGTTTGCGCCTCCCCAAAAATTTTGAGCACCAGCCGCCACTGCCTATTACTACCATAAAATGGCCCCTAAGACAGACTATGATAAAATGGCCGACGGGTATGTTATGTCACTAGATCAGGGGTCTCGAACTGGCGGCCCTCCAGCTGTTGTGAAACTACAAGTCCCATCATGCCTCTGCCTGTGGGAGTCATGCTTGTAACTGTCAGCCTTGCAATGCCTCATGGGACTTGTAGTTTTGCAATAGCTGGAGGGCCACCAGTTTGAGACCCCTGCACTAGATTCACACCTCTTGATACAGTCATGAGTGTAGTGATGAAACGCGCCAAGGCTAAGCTTGTGACGTCATCGCGTTTATCCAGGAAGTAGTACACGAGCCGCTGGGGACACAGGGCCGAGGATCAGCGGATGTTTCAGTGATCCAGGGATTGTCCATCTGTATCACACAAGCGCTTTACCTACATGCACCAGGATAGTGCATTTGGAAATGTGAGTTTTATACTGTGGTTTTATTAAAAGTTGTGTTATACAGTAAAGGGCAGCACAGTGGTGTAGTGGTTAGCACTTTCACCTAGCAACAATAGGGTCGTTGGTTCAAATCCTGACCATGACACCATCTGCCTGGAGTTTGCATGTTCTCCCTGTGCCTGCGTGGGTTTCCTCCCACACTCCAAAGACATGCTGGTAGGTTAATTAGACCATGTCTAAAAAAAAAAAAAAAATTGGCCAATTATGTGTATGTTGTATGTGTTTGTAAGTGCGTCGGGACTCCATGGGGTAAAAGGACCGCGCTATACTGCAGATGGACACTGGCAGCAAAAAGTGCCCTGAGGCGATTCAGTTCGCATAGGTAGCTCTATACAAGTCACTCATTCATAAAACACTATGTTGGGTTCTTTCCTTCCCTTATAATATATAACAATGAGGAACAGCATCTGAGAGATTCAGAGTCCTTGGTGGGGATAGAGGAATTAAAGATTGCTGTATATATACTCCTGAGGGGAAGGTGCCATTAGACCCTATGGTGGGTCTTCATGTAAAGTGAGCACATATAGAGACCGGTGGAGGACACGGTGGTGTGCTTGATCACTCATATTTGGCTTGTCACTTATGAAGATTTAGACATGTGCACTGAGAAGAGTTTTGTTTTATCTGGATTTGAATCTACTAGCAAAAGTCACTGTTATATAAATGGCCATTTATTGTGTTCACTGCTAAGTGTTTATGGATTGTCTTCACATTTGTTTCATTTCACTCAATTAACTCATCTATACACCCCAGACATGTGATATCGGTGCGATGCAAATTCAGCCATATAGATTGACTGTATTCGCATCACATTTGGACCAAACTTTGGTCCGCATCAGAATCGATCCAATTCCTTTCAGAATTGACAGTTCGCACTGCATTATGGGAACCGATCTGGGGGTGTCATTAACTTTGTATTGACACTCCCAGCAGTTTGCATAGGGCAGTGTGAACAGCTGGTGGGAGACATGCAATACGGGAACCTGTACTGGATTCACTCCTAACTTTTTTTAGCTGGCTCCTAAACACAAAGCAAATTTGTCAAGCCCTGCAACCAGCAATCTTAAAACCAGCCAAACAGATCAAATCGTAGCCCAAAAAATGTCAGATCGTTTCACACAATCAGTGGAAGGTTGTATTAATCTATTTGATTGTTTTTGGAGGAAAGACTGCTAAAAACTTTTAACAAAGCTTAGGCATGCCAACCTGAGGAGCCTTATACAGCAGTGTACAAAGCATTGCATGAGATTTCAGCAAGCCTTCAGCTCCAGTCTGGGAGGGTTAAATAAAGATCTTACATTGTTATTCACCTTTATTGGCCAGAAATGTCTCTAATTTTCTTTCTGATTTAGCTTTACTTAGCTGCTGGGGCTTAATCATCCCTGACCTTCTAGCTAGGCCATACTAGTTGGACTGTGTCAGTGACCAGTAAAAGCCAACTGTGACTATACAGGAGAAGGCAATGGGAAGCCATTACGCCAGGGATATCCAATTACATACCTCCCAACATTTTGAGATGGGAATGAGGGACACCTACTAGCAAAAGCATGTAGGCATAGGACACACCCCCTGCCACACCCTATTAAAGGTCCATTAACAAAAATAAAAAAGGTTAATTAAATCCACAAGGGCGTTTTTTACCCCTATTATTTCTTTATATTGGCTTTTAAAATTTACAAATGCAGCAATTTAGAATTTGGGTGAAAGGTTAAGCACTGGGAAACACTTTTTGAAAGATAAAAAGTGCATTTTATATACAACTATATAGATCAGACCAAAATGAGGGACAAATGAGGGGGGAAGAGGGACAGAGGGACATTGCTCCAAATCAGGGACAGTTGAGAGCTATGCAATTAGCGGACCTCCAGCTGTTGTAAAGTCCCATAATGCCTCTGCCTCTGGGTGTCATGCTTGTGGCTCTCAGAGTCTTGCTATGCCTCATGGGAATTGTAGTTCTGCAACAGCTGGAGGTCCACTAATTGCATATCTCTGCATTACACCACGGAGGTCGATTCTCATTAAGTGCTAATGTTGGCTGCAGTTCTTGGACAAGGTTATAGCAGCTTGATTATAGATAAATTTGTCTAATTTTTGTGGCAGTAATGGTTTATATACACTTACCCAAGATAAGGGCTGCATACAGAGAGAATACCCCTATGGGCTTTGAACTAGACATCATCCACCTCGATGATTACATCACAAAATTCGTCCTCCAGTTGCAGCTCGACTGTGGTCCAGGCCATTCTTCTAGTTGTCTGTTCAAGGATGTCCATATTGGAACAGGATGATAGACCCCCAAGGTCCAAATCCATGGCTAGTGCTTGGAGGTCCTGCTCGCTCTATCTGTGACAACCCTCTACTGAACTGACAGTTGGCTGTACTGCAGTGGTCACATGACGTTTCAAAACTGATAGATCAGAAGCCACTTCACTACTCTAGGTCACAGTATTAAAGTGGAGCTCCAACCAAAAGCGCCCCCCTCGCTTCATTGCCACATTTGGCACCTTCGGGGGGGGGGGGGGTACCTAGTTTAGACAGGTACCCACTCCCACTTCTGGCTGACCTCGCAGGAGGTTCGCCACCTCCCCCCTCCTCCTCCATCCCCCGCCGCTAGGCCATTCACAAAGCGCAGCGCACATGCACAGTAGGGAACCGGCTGTGAAGCCATAAGGCCTTGTTGATATAGTCATGGATATCTTCAGATTTTTTTTTTTTTTTTAAAGGAAAACTGGCAAAATAATTTAACTTTTAAAATTTAGCTGTAAATATTTGTTGTTTGCACCCATAATAGGGCCCAGTAACAATAGTGCGTATTTTGCTTTTTTGTTAATTTTTTCCTGCTACCTAAAGTACCTTGACCTTTGACTCTAACCATTACCCTTGACCTTAAAACATTTGCACAATACTGTATTTGTACAACAATTCCCAAAAAGTAGGGACACTGTAAAATATACATAAAAAAAATGCAATGATTTGCAACGCTCATAAGTAAAGCTGGGTGTATGAAGAATGGGTATTACACAAGCAGAACTTCAGTCTCTCAATCAATTTTGACTATGTTTAATCCTTATGCTGCTAGCATTAGTAAATAGATAAGAAGGTATATCATATATGACTTTTTTTTTTTTTTCACATTTCTTCAGTTACTTCCTGGTTTCCATACCTAGGCAAATTATGTCATACATCCCAGGAAAGAGGTATCCCAGCTAAACACACCCTCTTGTCCTCGTGCCTGAGCTAAGGGCAGATGGATTCCAGGAAGTAAATGCTACAGGAATCATCTGCCCCTACTCAAAGATTGCCACGGCCATAAATGCTAGGGGGGTGTTTTTCAAAGTGATTTCTCAGCAAAATAAAGCATGGAGACATGTATGGATGGGGGAGTTTGATTTGAATATTAAAAATAAATTAAATAGCACTTTTGTTGGTGGCGCTCAGATGCAGTGTAGTTCCACTTTAAGGCTGGGTTCACACCTATGCAAATTGGATGCAGCTTTCTCTGCATCCAATTCGCATAGCAGGAGAATGTGCCTGGCTCTCTATGGTGTTGACTCACATATTTGCGGGGCGGCTGTGGAGCGCACTGCACAGAAACGTGCGTCTTTGGCTCCGTTTCAGGAAAAGATTCGGCCCTGATTTGTTCCTGAAACAGAGTGGGGACACACAGGGGTTGATTTACTAAAGGCAAATAGACTGTGCACTTTGCAGAGGGCACTTGCCCTCTGCAAGTGCAATTGCTCCAGAGCTTAGTAAATGAGGCAAGACTTGACTTTACAAAGAGTACCCAATCCTGTGCAAGGAAAATTAAAAAAAACAGCATTTTTGCTTGCACACGATTGGATGATGGAAGTCAGCAGAGCTTCTGCTCATTTACTAAGCTCTGGAGCAACTGCACAGTCTTTTTCCCTTTAGTAAATCAACCCCACAGCGTTCCTGTGTGATCTGAGCCTGTGTGCCTAACAAGTGTAATGTGTACTGCTTTTACTTACTGATCTGGCTGTTTTTTCAGGGAGAACAAACAGCCAGATCGTTGTTCACTGCACACAGAGTTGTGTGTGTTTGTAAACGCACTGTTTTGTGTGATTGGACACAGCCGATCAGCAGGTTTCAGACAAAATAATTCTGCTGCCAAACTCGTGCTCTGTCCAACATACAGGTATGCTGTCCGGCCTGCCTGTTCCGCCCGTCCGCAGTAAATCTATTGTGGGAGGGGGGGGCAAGTAGTCAAAAAGAATTTGTATCCCTTTGTTAGTAATGACAGTTACTGCCAAGTAAACAGGTCCATGGCAGAAATGTAAAAATTTCTCTGGTTCATATGGGATGTGCAGGTTAAGTAACTAACCACTTCAGCCCCGGAAGGATTTACCCCCTTCCTGACTAAGCCCTTTTTGCGATTCGGCACTGCATCGCTTTAACTGACAATTGCGCGGCCGTGCGACGTGGCTCTCAAACAAAATTGACGTCCTTTTTTTTTTCCACAATTAGAGCTTTCTTTTGGTGGTATTTGATCACCTCTGCGGTTTTTATTTTTTGCACTATAAACAAAAAAAGAGCAAACATTTTGAAAAAAAAAGCAATATTTTTTACTTTTTACTAGAATAACCCCTTCCCACCGAGCGTACGCAGATGTGTGTACTCGGCTTTCGGGGGTTATACCGGGATGATACCCACAGCTGCAGGCATCATCCCGGTACGTTTTTTTAGAGCCGTCGATCGGCTTTCCAGGTATAACAACCGATACGGCTAAAAGCCGCTCGGGATGTTTACATTCCTTGTGACAGCAATAAAAGTGATCCAAATTTTTTTTTTTTTTTTTAAACACAATTTATTAATATAAAAATAAATAAAATAAATAGGAAAAAAAACACAAACATTTTTTTAAAGCGCCCCCGTCCGCGCGAGCTTGCACAGCAAATAAAACACATACAGAAGTCGCGCCCGCATATGTAAACAGTGTTCAAATCACACGTGAGGTATCGCCGCGATCATCAGAGCGAGAGCAATAATTCTAGCACTAGACCTCCTCTGTAATTCTAACCTGGTAACCGTTAAAAAAAATTAAAGTGTCGCCTATGGAGATTTTTTTAGGTACCGTAGTTTGTCGCCATTCCACCAGTGCATGCAATTATAAAAGCGTGACATGTTTGGTATCCATTTACTCGGCGTAACATTTTTCACATTATACAAAAAAAAAATTGGGCTAACTTTACTGTTTGTTCTTTTTTTTAAATTCATGAAAGTGTCCCTTTTCCCAAAAAGTTGCGTTTAAAACACCGCTGCATGTTTGGGGGCTCTAAGTAATTTTCTAGCAAAAAATACGGATTCAGACTAAACAAATGCATCATAAATATAATATACAATTTGGATATCGGTGTTTAGTGCTAATTTTAATTGATTAATTAGGCACATTTCCAGCCTCCTACAGAACAGTCTTTTTGCACATTTGCCATTTTCCCAAGTACCTTGTTGAACAGGGGAAATGCAGTAACAGTATTATGAATGCTCATTTAGAAACAGGAAAAACAGTTTATTGAATATTTATTTAGAAATCGTGACACAAAGTAGTAGGGAAGGCTTATGTGTCCAGCACAGAAATACACATCCAGTAGTCGCTGGGGGACACACTACATTTTGCATGGTAGGAAATGGCTTCATGAAACTGAAGTGTAGAATTCTGGAGAAGTCCAGCAGTGGTGTCAAGAAGAGGCTGCACTGCTGGCAGTCTGTGGATATGCTTGTAAAGCCAGTTCTATATATCCTGGATTCTTTGCTTCCATTTTAATAAATATCTGCAAAAATCAAAAGATAACATTACAGATAAGGAATTGCTTGCTTTCCAGAGTTTGAATAGCAAATTAGAAATTATTTAAAAGTGGTTGTAAACCTTAGACATGAAATATGAACAAGCATATTCCTCTATACTGTGTACTTGTCTCACTCTGGAGCGCCAAGTGTCATTTCTGTCCGCTGCTTTGTTCTCCTATCAGCATTAGTCACTTCTGACAAGTTTTCCTGACACCAAAAGAAAAAAGGTGTCAGGGGAGGGGCCTCCAGCAGAGCCACAGCCTCAGCTCTGTTTTGGTGTGCCGTGAGGAGGGGGTGGGTCTCTTCCCTCCAATCAGCTCTCAGAGCTCTCCTCACTGATGTAACTTCAGCTTTCCACCCCCCTGCTTTTCAGAGCTGAGAGATCCTATGTAAATTATGCACTTTGAATTGATGTAGATAAACAAGTACAACGCATGTAGGCGGATTTGTTTTATCTCTGTGTATCTTCTGAGGCCAGTCACATCACTTGGTATATGTGAGGGTTTACAACCACTTTAACATCAGCCAGTTAGTAATTTAATATTGTTGATCTATCAATAGTTGAATGCATCTCAAATGCTTTTAACACTGTTCTCCTTTATTGTATAGCACTACAACTAAGCAGATAAACACCTCTCGTAAGAGGGAAATATTGCAGCGCTGGAGCACTGAACAAAGAATCTTTAATATTTTAAACACACAGGACGATTTATCGAATGACAACTCAAGGCATACAACGTATTTAAAAAAGGTATGAATAAACCAGAGGAGCTATACATAAGAACATGCAGTATCTTTAAAGGTCACTATTGGCTGAATAATTGTCCTTATATTCAGCAGTTTGAAGGAATATTACACCTCTGATTTATTACTTTTAACAAAAGCCCCATCTAAAGGACTATTCAACGCATTTTCTAATATGCCAGATGAAGCCCTTAGATATTCTGTGCCTCAATGCCCCATGACAAAGATTTTGCAGTAAGTATAATTTTACCAGACTTCAAAATATATCATACTTAGCGAAAAAGTAAAGTGTTACCTTAATAAGATCTCTGCCGTCGGCTCCCTGGGATTCTCTTGCACACTCGGTATCGGGATGTACCATGTGGTAGAGTCGCACTAAACTCACAGCGTCATCTAATCTGAAAAAATAAATAAACAAATAAATAAAAATAAAAAAAATTAAAAAAGGGAAATCATGCCGATATGCATTTTTTCTAATGACTAGGCTCGGTATACAAAGAGGGTTGTCTTAGATCAGGGGGCAGATAGACATCTGTCTGCCCTTTCACCTCACTGGCAGCTGAATGTATTTTGCTTGTCTAGTTCCCTTTTCTTCATAGAAATAGAAAAAGATCACCCCCACTTTGCATAGAGATTACAGATATACTTGTTGCAATATTTATTTAGCACTTAGGTTCTACCATCTCTTCATTTAGTTTGGAGCAGCCACATTGGTCTTCAGTGGGAAGAATGCCCCCTTACAGTTAACTAAAAAAAGATCATTGATATTCTGCTGACCCAGCCAAGTGGTGTTGGCCCAAACTATGCAGGCATCATAAGATGGGAGGTCAATCTGCCGCAGATTAAGGAACCCCGGTTGAGAATGGTTGGTTTAGAGCAGGGATATGCAATTAGCGCACCTCCAGCTGTTGCAAAATTACAAGTCCCATCATGCCTCTGCCTCTGGGTGTCATGCTTGTTGCTGTCAGAGTCTTGCAATGCCTCATGGGAATTGTAGTTCTGCAACAGCTGGAGGTCCACTAATTGCATATCCCTGGTTTAGAGGCTTGTTACTCTGTGCTTACAACAACTCAGTACAGTTTTACACCATGTGCTTCATTCACTTTTATTACTGTGTATTTTTGTTAAAATTCACTATACTTTATAAACAATTATTTTGAATGTTTATCTTTATCCGTTTAGGATTCCCCATTTGGTCAAATTTTTTCTGTATAATTTGGTTTAGTTTTTACCAAAACTTACAGGGGGCCAACCTGCATACAGTGGTGTTCCATACACTACTCTTTCTGGGTCTAAGTGATGCATTGCTGTTTCTGTACTCTTACAGACTGAGTTCACTTATAGGGGAAAAAGCAGACAGTACACTCTTCTGAACATACATAGAATGAGCAAAAGTGACACTAGGTTTTAGAATACATTTGTAAGAATTGCTCATGTGCAATGGACCCCATTTTTCATAGCTTTGTTATAAATTTTAAACATTGTTCTTAAAACTGATACATTTCTAATTTAATGAGCTTATGGTGCATAGGATAGCATTTTGTACTCGCTGAAAAGTAATTTCTTGGAACTTGTTGAGAGACACAAATTCAGATACTGTAAGGTTATACTGACACCTACAGTAGGCTTAGATAATGGCAAGTTCATGCGATTTTGTTCAGGTTACCAATGTAAAAGGCAGAAAAACACCTGTAATCTGCCCCAAAGAAGCTCGTGTTCTTTTTTGAGCTTAGGTCGTTTTTTAAGGCGTTTTGCTTCAAGTGACAAAACGCTCAGATATAAACAGGTGCCAATGAATGGGATTTTGCTTGTTGGCACGTTTTTCCGTGCGTTTTACGAGCTGAAAACGCTCAGGTGTAAATGCAGCCTTAAGGCCCAATGCCAGAGTCTGAAGCCAGATAAGGCTGCGTCCCCCTAGCAAGTAGGGGAGTCTGAAAACAGGACACCAAGAATCAACATGATGCACAAGGCCAAGAAAGAAAAAAATGTTTACCACTAATGGGCAATAAATAAAAAAAAACTCTACATGGAAAGAAACACTTAAGAAGCTGATCAACTAGAACCCGCCAAAACAATAACAAATCCCGGTGGTGGCCCAGATGGGGCACAGCTCTACAGGGACACAGTGAGTGGAGCAAGGAGTCTAGGGTTGAGGGGAACTGGAGAAAGTGCAGTAATCTGTGCCAGAGGCAAGGGATTGGCCTGTGAGCCTAAAGAACCTTCTCAACAAACCATCCAAAGACCCGCAAGAAATTCACTCAGCAAGTACTTATAGAAGTGGGGGCACACCTTCATGCAGAAAGTTTTTTTTTTTTTTTTTTTAGAAGGACCTAGCTGGATTCTGACCTCTAGCCTTGCAGGTTGTCTGAGGGACTGGGAACACATACTGCAGAAGCAGATGAAGAAAAAGGGTGGGACCCAACAAGAATGAGCATGGAATATGTGACTACACCCAGCGGATGATATCAGTGCTTAGTCCCTCGTTATTAACCTTTTCCATGGCAAAAACAGTAGTAGCAGGAAATTTAAAAAAAAAGTAAAAATAAAAACACTAAGTGGTGCAAAAAGTGAGTTAACTCCCAGAGTGAGTCTTATAAGACATACAAGCCCTGAGGCAATGCCATAGCTCTGGACCTAGAAAGCGCTCTGCAGCTAACTTTTACCAGTACTCAATGTCTAGAAAGCACCCAAGCAGAAACCAGTTCTAGAAAGTCACATTCCAGGCTATCCCTGCAATGTCCTGTCCAGCAGGGTCCAGGTTCGGTACTCCAAAATCAGGATGAGAAAAAGGCCAATCCACATATCTGCCATGTAGAGGCCAGCTCAAGCAGTGATGTAGTCGGAGCTGAATTGTCCGGGCGGCCACAGTAACAATGTCCTGCCTCCCGTGATAGACGGCACACTGATCCGATGCCGGGAAATTGAATCAGTGCGACGTGTATCACAGGAGGCGGGATACTATTACTGTGGCCGCTAGGCATGGGAAATTCAAATCCAGCTCCGTGACACAGCGGGAGATCGCTGCTCTGATCCGGGCAGTGGAGAGGCTGCATCTGACGGGCACTGGTGAGGCTGCATCTGACGGGCACTGGTGAGGCTGCATCTGACGGGCACTGGTGAGGCTGCATTGATCTCTTGTATCATGTCTGCAGTCTCTGACCATCTCCTGTATCATGTCTGCTAGTGATGCACCAAATGGAAATTTTGCTAATACGATTAGCAGTGTGTTTAAGTTTAAGCAAGAGACTGAGGACATGATATAAGAGATGGTTAGAGACTGCAGACTGCATTTTTCTTGAGCTTTTCTTGAACTAAAAAAGGTGCCAATAATGGCCAACAATAAATCCATATTCATTTAAATTGATAATATTCATTAAAGTTGAATAATAAATACATACAATTATATATAAAAATATAAAATATTTTTTTTTTAAAAAACTGTCATTTTTGGCAAAGTGCATCCTGCATTTTCTGTTTTGGCACCAAAAGTTCCATTCGGTGCACCCCTAATTAATATCATGAATTTAAATAAAAACATTGAACTTTATTGTTGGCCATTATTGGCACCTTTAGCGCAAGAAAAGCACAAGAAAAAAATTTATCCCTTTAACCACTTCAGCTCCTGAAGGTTTTACCCCCTTCCTGACAAGTCAATTTTTTGCGATATGGCACTGTGTTGCTTTAACTGACAATTAAAGCAACACAGGTTGCTTGCGACGTTGTACCCAAAATACAATGGATGTCCTTTTTTTTTTCCCACAAATAACCTCTGCGGGTTTTATTTTTTACTCTATAAACAAAAAACAAACAATATTTTTTACTTTCTGCTATAACACATACCCAATAAAAAAAAAAAAAAAAAAAAACGAAGTTACTTACTGGTAACGTTCTTTCCCGGAGTCTTTCAGGACAGCCACCTGAGAGCTTGGCTCCTCCCTTCTGTTTGGAAACACCTGCGCCAGCTTGTATAAATTTCCTCCTCCCCTGCTGGCTCCTCAGTTCTTTAAAGAGCACCTCCAGTCCGCTGGGGAGACACAAGAATATATGATAAACACAATTCATTATATCACATTTCCTGTAAGAAAATCTCTATGTCTTGATACACAATTGGGTGGGTACCCGGCTGTCCTGAAAGACTCCGGGAAAGAACGTTACCAGTAAGTAACTTCGTTTTTCCCCTAATCGTCTTTCAGGACAGCCACCTGAGAGGATAAACGAGCACTTACCCCTAGGGCGGGACCACGGCTTGTAAGACCTTGCGTCCAAAGGTCTGATCTTTAGCCGCCCAAAGATCCACTCTATAGTGTCTTACAAAGGTGGCAAAGCTGGACCAAGTTGCCGCTTTACAAATCTGTTCCGGCGTGGCTCCAGCTCTCTCTGCTTGCGACGCAGCCATTGCCCTGGTGGAGTGTGCCCTGATACCCTCTGGGACCTGCATACCTCCTAACCTATAGGCCTGTTCAATGGCTTCTTTTAGCCATCTGGCTATGGTACGTCTTGTGGCCTTTTGCCCTTTCCTTGCTCCAGAAATCAAAATAAATAAGGAGTCCGTCTTCCTAATATCTTTGGTTGCTTCTAAGTAATGCAAAACACATCTCCTTACATCTAAACTATGGAACTTTACTTCTTGTTCCTTAGAAGGATTTGGGCAAAATGATGGCAACACAATCTCCTGGCCTCTGTGGAATTTCGAGGCCACTTTAGGGAGAAATGCCGGATCCATTCTAAAAATTATGTGATCCGGAAAAATCTGAAAAAAGGGAGGCCTGATTGATAGGGCCTCCATCTCACAAACCCTTTTAGCCGTAGTAATTGCCACCAAAAAAACTGCTTTAAACGTCAGCATCTTCAGGTTGCAATCATCCAGTGGCTCAAAGGGGTGAGCTGTCATAGTTTGCAGCACTAATGACAGATCCCACTTTGGAAAAACTGTACCCTGTATCGGTCTTTGTCTGCTCAGTGATCTAAAGAGTCTGATTACCCACGGATCAGATGCTAATCTCTTCTCCAGGTAAACAGAAAGTGCTGACACTTGACTTTTAAGCGTGCTAAGACTTAGTCCCTTGTCTATCCCGTCCTGTAGGAACTCCAGGACTGCCACTGAGCCTCGTGTATTGAATTTTTTGTCTATACACCATCTGTTGAAACACCTCCATACTTTTTGGTAGATGTTCCTTGTCTCCATCTTCCTGCTTTTCAGCATTGTGTCTATTAGACGGCCTGAGAACCCTTTCGCTTCTAGCAACTGCTCCTCAGACACCATGCAGCCAAGTTCCATCTTTCCACTTGGGGGCAGTGTACTGGGCCCTGGGAGAGTAGATCTTCCTGGATCGGTAAAAACCAGGGGGGTTCTACCGCGAGTTCTCTGAGCATAGAGAACCACGGTCTCTTGGGCCAATAGGGCGCTATGAGAATTAGCGTTGTATTCTCCGTACGTAGTTTTCTTATTACCGCTGGTAGGAGAATAGGTGGGGGAAAGGCATAGCATTTTCTGAATGCCCATGCTTGTGCCAGCGCATCTACCCCGAGCGCTCCGTCCTCTCTTTCCAGGGAGAAGAATGCTCTGACTTTCCTGTTTTCCTTTGAGGCAAACAAGTCCACCTGAGGTGTTCCCCACTTGTGAGCTATCTGCTCGAATACCTCCTGGCTTAGCGCCCAATCGCCTTCTCTCACCTTTTTCCTGCTGAGGAAATCTGCCACTTTGTTTAAATCCCCTTTCAAGTGGATTGCTGACAAAGAGAGTAGGTTTCTTTCTCCCCACTTCAAGATTTCCTCTGCTAATGTCCACAGGGCTCCGCTCCTTGTTCCTCCCTGTTTGTTTATATAGGCGATCACTGACACATTGTCGGACCTGACCTGTAAATGTTGACCCTTGAACTCTGACTGGAAGGCTTGAAGTGCATACCATACTGCTCTTAATTCCTTCCAGTTGGATGATCTCCTCCTCTCTTCTTTTCCCCAAGTCCCTTGCGCTATCTGAGCGCTTAAATGCGCTCCCCACCCTACGCCACTTGCGTCTGTGGTTAGGATTCGGGAAATGGGTAGATTCCACAGCCGTCCCTTGTTTATGTTCTCTATTGTCCTCCACCACCATAAGGTTCCTTTCACCCTTGCTGATAAAAGAACCCTGGTGTCTAAGGACTCCTGCTTGTGATCCCACATTTTTAACAGGAACACCTGCAGTGGCCGAAAATGCAGGCCTGCCCATTGGACCGCTGGAATCGCAGATGTCAACAGTCCCAGTGTTGACATTATCTGCCTTATGGCACACGGTATATTGGCTTGTAATAAGCTTACTTCCTTCTGAATTTTCCCTATCTTTTCTTTGGGCAGAAACAGTCTTTGTTGCGCTGAATCTATGACATACCCCAAGTATACTATTTGCTGACTGGGTTGTAAATTGGATTTTTCCAAATTTACCAGCCAACCCAGACTTTCTAAGTACGTCTGTGTGTGGCTGAGGTTTTCTAGTAACTTCCGGGGCGACTCTGCAAATAGGAGAAGGTCGTCCAAATAAGCTATGACAGATATGCCTTTGACCCGTAATGGTGCCAGAGCTTCGGCCAGAATCTTGGTAAAAATTCTGGGCGATGAGGAGAGGCCGAAGGGTAGAGCCTGAAATTGAAGATGCCTGATTCCTCTTCCCGTCTCTATCGCAAACCTTAGAAATTTTTGACACTCCCGCTGTATCGGGATGTGCAGGTATGCGTCCTTTAGGTCTAGGGAGACCATATAACAGTTTGGGGGCAGAAGGGCCCTTACTGAATATATGGACTCCATTCTGAACCTTTTGTAGGTTATGGATAAATTTAGAGGCTTGAGGTTGAGGATGGGTCTGGTCTTTCCTGAAGTTTTCTGAACTCCGAATATGTGGGAGTAGAAACCCTGCCCTCTCTCTCCCCTTGGTACCTTGATTATCACCTTTTGTTGCTGGAGCTCCTCTAAGGATCTCATTAACCCTCTGGCCTTCTCCTTGTTTTTTGGAGGTTTGGTGATGTATAATCTGTTTGGGGGTGCTTTTGAGAACTCCAAACGATATCCCTCCTTTATTGTTCTCAAAATGAATTTGTTGGAAGATATCTCTTCCCATTGCGGAAGGAAGGCCCCCAGTCTTCCCCCTACTGCGACTATTGTGTCATTTCTTTTGGGTTTGCTCAGGAGGACGAAAAATCGCCCCCCCTTTGCCTTTCCCTCTCTGAACCCAAGGTTTCCTCTGGGTTTCCATTTTGGGAGCTGCAAATCGGGGTCTTGTATTCCCTCTTTGCCTTCTTTTATTTTGTTGTGGCTGTTTCCAATTTGCCTTACGTTTTAGTGGAAACGCCTTCTTTTTATCTGCCGTTCGATCCAGCACCTTCTCTAAGCCTGGTCCGAATAGCAGATCCCCTGTAAAAGGAATTCCACAGAGCTTGGCCTTGGACGCGCAGTCACCCTGCCATGTCTTAAGCCATAATGCTCTTCTAGTGGAATTGGCTAGGGCGGAGGACCTGGCTGCCATTCGCACCAATTCTGCGGATGCGTCTGCGATATAAGCAAGACCTCGCAGCAGTGTGGGAAATGAGTTTAGGATTTGCTCCTTTGCAGTACCTGCCTCAATGTGAGCCTGTAATTGGTTTAACCAGAACTCTACGTTCCTAGCTACCACCGTGACCGCCATTGCTGGCTTCAGGCTACCCACGGTTGAGTCCCATGACTTTTTTAACAGGGAGTCCATCCTTTTATCCATTGGCTCAGACAAAACCCCCATGTCCTCAAAGGCCAAGTCCGTGTGCCTCGACACTTGCGAGAAGGCCGCATCTAGTTTTGGAATCTTGTTCCATACTGATGCTGGGTCCTCCGAGAAGGGAAATCGCCTTTTTAAGGCCTTAGAAAAAAATGGCTTCCTTTCAGGTTCCTGCCATTCCTTCTTAATAGCCTCTATAAGGACCTCATGAACAGGAAAATTCTTCTTTTCCTGTTCCCCCATGCCCTCATACATCTGATCATGCAGTGACAATGTCTTTTTCTCTGTTGGTATACCTAGTGTGGTATAGATGGCCCCTAATAGATGATCTACCTCATCTAAAGAGAGTTTATATCGGGATGGCTTCCTGGAATCCCCATCCAGGGCTTCCCCCTCAGACTCTTGGGAGCCAGATGTTGCACTGTCCGGCTCCTCCTCCACCTCCTCCCTAGGGGCTACTGAAGAGCCTGCACTCGTGGAGGGTATTGCCTGTGTTTTTGGTAATGGTGTTGTCAGAGGAGCAGTCAAAAGCTGTGGCATTTGGAAACCCTCAAAGAAGGTTTTGAAGGATTCGAAGGTATTAGACAATTCCTTAACTGACGCCGCTAGCTCACCCTGCTCTGAAGAGTGTTCTTGTACTAGTTTACTAATACACTCTTTGCATAATGCCTTTTCCCAGGTATCTTTAAGGGTAACTTTACAGGAAGGACACCTCTTTTTTGAAACATGAGAGACCCTGGTTTTTTCTGTTTTCTGAAAAGACATAAGACAAAAAAACCCCATACCATTAATACACAGTACCCTTCCCCCGCACATTTGCAGGAGTGCAACACTTCATTCGGGCTTGCCTCACCAGGGGCCCTATGAAACCACCCTCTGACACATGAGGGTCCTTTAACCTACTCCCCCCTTTCCCTTAGCCCTAAATTGATGGGGGGGGCGGGGGGGGGGGGTGGTGGTACAGGCCAGGGGAGCTCCACCCTAGGTTCCCCTTACCTTCACATGGCTGGAGCTGGTCTCTGCTGGAGCAGTGCGGTCTAGGTCCTCTGCATCCGCCATCCTCGTGTCACATCCGGAGCCTGTGCTGTCTCTACAGCTTGTTGGCTCCTCTCCAGCCCATGCCTGGCTCCTTTTCAGCGTTCTTGGCCCGGAACCGGAAGCCGCGAACCCGGAAGTGCCCGCCCCCTTTCGGCCGGATATGACGTCACCCGCCACAGGCCGTGCAATCCCAATACCCGGCATGTTTGTTTTTTCACATGCTGCTGGGGGTATGAGACTGCAGGAGCTGCGCTCCGCTTCACTGCACTCAGCGTTTGAAAAGGCCGCCCCCCCGACCTCGACCTGCACTCAGGGATGCGGGGGTGGCAATCAGAAAAACGACTTTCCTGACCAGGTTAGTGTAACTGCTGCTCACAGGGCTTTGCCTCACCAGGCTGCTCTGTACACCAACCTCTCTGGTCTGTCCTAGGAGTCCCCACTCCTCTTTCAGGACATGTTTGCCTGAGCCTCCTCTGGCTCTCCTGGCTGGTTCCTATGGTGTCTCCCCACTGGAGGAAACACAAATAACTGAGGAGCCAGCAGGGGAGGAGGAAATTTATACAAGCTGGCGCAGGTGTTTCCAAACAGAAGGGAGGAGCCAAGCTCTCAGGTGGCTGTCCTGAAAGACGATTAGGGGAAAATTAAAATTGTATTCATCAATTTAGGCCAATATGTATTATGCTACATATTTTTGGTAAAAAAAATGCACTGTCATTGTATAAATGACACTGACAGGGATGGGGTTAACACCAGGGGCAATCAAAGGATTAAGTGTGCTCCTAAGGAGTGCTTTCTAACTGTGTGGCAGATGGTTGCACTGGACGAAAATAGAGATCCGTGTTTCTTAGCAGAAACACAAGATCTCTTTTCCTCCCTGACAGAACAGCGGTCTGCCTTGTTTACATAGGCAGACTGCAGTTCTGCCTTTCCTCTGAATGATCAGCGGGTCCAATCACAGTGAATCAAGTGATTCTAAAGTCTGTTATTTTATTCTGTAAAAATAACAAACATATTATACTTACCTGCCCTGTGTAGTGGTTTTGCACAGAGCAGCCAAGATCCTCCTCTTCTCGGGTCCCTATGGGGGCACCCGAGCCGAGGCTCTGTGTATCCATTCAGGCACGGAGCCCCGGTTTGGCCCACCCCCCCCTCCTTATTAGCCAACTGAATTTGATAGACAGCAGCGGGAGCGAATGGTGCTGCTGCTGTGTCTCAGCCAATAAGGAGGGAGAGTCACGGACAACCAAGGCACTCATGGACATGGCTGGATAGAGATGGGGCTCAGGTATTAGGGGGTACTGGGATGGCTGCTGCACGCAGAAGGCTTTTTATCTTAATGCATAGAATGCATTAAGATAAAAAACCTTCTGCCTATACAACCCCTTTAATGCATTCTCTGCATTAATGTAAAAAAACCTTTAAAATGGTAGCATCCCCAGGCGCATGCGCGGAGGCTAGCGCGACGGACATGCCGGGCTAGAGCTCCGCTCTGTGAGGGAGAATAAACCGCAAATAAAGGCAGCCCACGGACACAGAAACGGTAAAAATCGTGTTACTATTCACCCTAGAGGTGAGGGGGACATTATTCAAGAATAATGGTGCTGGGAGGTGCCAGGAATAAAACCAAAACTAGCTCTAATAGCGGCACCCAGGCAAGACATACTATGAAAAAGGCACCAGTCTCCTCAGGTAATTTTACCTCAGACAAGAAACTCAAATCCAAGCAGCCAAAAGCTATCTCCTCAGGGGATTCTGACTCTGAACCTGATTCAAATATGTTACATTCTTCACAACAAAACTCTGATATTCCTTCTAACATTTTGAAACAATTTGAAAAAAATGTTACATAAAGCATTACAACAAACATCAGAGCAAATTACTAGTAATCTGACTAGAGAGATCAGAGAACTGGGGAGACGCACCGAAGCATTGGAAATGAAAATGGAGGATATAGAAAATTCTACACAGGATGCTTTCTCTGAAATAGATGTCCTCAGAGGAAAATATTATTTTACAGAATAGACTGGAGGACTATGAGAATCGCGCCAGAAGATCGAATTTGCGATTCAGAGGCTTACCAGAATCAATCACAGATCTCCAATCAACAATCACAGCATTATGCCAAGAATTACAACCTGGCATTTCGGTGGAAACGCTTGAAATGGACAGAGTACATAGGGCACTCATGCCCAAAAAAAACTGATGGCCCCCCCAGGGATATTATAGCAAAATTTCATTTTTTTCGTTCAAAAGAACAACTTCTAGAAGCGGCTAGGGAGAAAAATAAATAATCTAACATTTCAGGGACATAGTTATCAACTATTTACTGACTTATCCCAGTTAACAATATCTAAGAGGCGTGCAATGAAGCCTCATCTACTGGAACTTCAACGTCATGCCATTAACCCCTTCCCGCCGACCGTACGCATATGTGCATACTCGGCTTTCCGGGGTTATACCGGGATGATGCACGCAGCTGCAGGCATCATCCCGGTACCGTTGTTTTGAGCGGGCGATCGGCTACCCGTATATAACAACCGATGCGGCTAAAAGCCGCTTGGCTGTTATACCGGAGGAGCGGGAGGGAACATCCCCCCCCCCCCTCCTGGGCCTCCCGTGCGATCGGGAGGCCCGGTGTCCAATCGGCTGCCTCCGGTGGCTGTGGGCGGGCTGGAACGAAGCTGTGGGCGGCTTCGTTCCAGCCTTCTCAATGTAAACGCGGAAACGACGTCATGACGTCACTTCCCGTTAACTCGGCTGCCAATGGCGCCGAATTTAAAAAGATACACAGTATTCAGAATCGCCATTTTCGGCGATCTGAATACTTTGAAGTGCAGAGGAGGGATTGGGGGTCTTTTAGACCCCGATCCCTCCATAAAGAGTACCTGTCACCACCTATTACTGTCACAAGGGATGTTTACATTCCTTGTGACAGCAATAAAAAAAATATTTTTTTTAAAAACACAATTTATAAGTCTAAAAATAAATTAAATAAATAAAAAATTTTTAAAGCGCCCCCGTCCCCGCAAGCTCGCGCAGCGAAGAAAACGCATAAGGAAGTAGCGCCCGCATATGTAAATGGTGTTCAAATCACACATGTGAGCTATCGCTGCGATCGTCAGAGCAAGAGCAATAATTCTAGCCCTAGACCTCCTCTGTAACTCTAACCTGGTAACCGTAAAAAAAATTTAAAGCGTCGCCTATGGAAATTCATAGGTACCGTAGTTTGTCGCCATTCCACGAGTGCGTGCAATTATAAAGCGTGACATGTTTGGTATCTATTTACTCGGCGTAACATCATCTTTCACATTATACAAAAAAATTGGGGTAACTTTACTGTTTGGATTTTTTAAAATTCATGGAAGTGTCCCTTTTCCAAAAATTTGCGTTTAAAACACCGCTGCACAAATACCGTGTGATATAAAATAAGGCAACAATCTCCATTTTATTCTCTAGATTCTCTGCTAAAAAAAAAAAATAATATATATATATATATATATATAATGTTTGGGGGTTCTAAGTAATTTTCTAGCAAAAAATATGGATTTTAACTTGTAAACACCAAATTTCAAAAATAGGCTTAGTCATGAAAGGGTTAAGTATCAATGGGGCTTCCCGTTCTCCCTAAAATTCACCCACCAGGGGACCAGATTCGCATGCAAAACTCCTGAAGAACTACAACATGTACTCCAAGACCTCAAATTGATTGATGGTACAACTATAGTCTCCACCTCACGTAGGAGATCAGCTACTGCCTCCTCCATTCAGAAAACATCCTCCTCTGAGACAAAAAATGGAAACCATCATACACACAAAAGAGGACAATTTGCATCCCCACAACAAGAACAAGATGACGCCATGGACTGAGAAATATACACTTATATAATATAGCCATTTCAGCTATGACAGCACCTATTGGGAGAACAGAATTGTAATTACATTTCTGAATACTCTTCCTAAACCAAAAACTAATACTCCATCTAGCTCACTAGTGAGCAATTGGACATACATTATAATTAAATAACAACATTTTTATTATGATTTTAGGTTCCTTTTTTGGTAGTTTTTATTTTATTTTTAGAAACATGGTATGGTATATGTTCAGATAATATTTTTACTTTCTGAACACCTAAATAGTCCCTAATGTATGGTGGACTGATTAAGTTAGCACGTATGTTTGTATATATATATATAATTTTTTGTTCTGTATGTATATACACATTTTTTATTTTTTATTTATTTTTATATTATTATATTTCCTCCTCCTTTTTTTCGTTTCTCAATGTAAAACTGTGAAACAACCACCAAGGATGGAAAATCTTCCTTCCACTGAAGTTTATTTAAAAAATTCTTCATTAATTTGATATATATAGTTTTTGGATAGTCTTAATTTCACAGTTTAATTTACATCTCTTTGGTTACCCCAATAGGAAAGAAAGGGTTTCCTATCCTTTTCTATTGGTTGGACATCCAAATAAGTTTCTGATATTACTGCACTCCTTTATTCCCATTCATTTTTTTTTTCCCATTCGCTTTATATTTAATATAAACATGTACCCTTCAAAATAATAGACATTACCAATTATATGAAACTCTGGCTCTTAAATTTACAATTTTATACTTTACAATCTTCATATCTTTCTTTTTAAGGCGGATTCCCCCATGCATGGAAATCACATGTGCCTCACCATGCCTTCCTCGGATTCCCATAGTAATATATGGGGATCAGACGAAGGCCTCCTTTCCCCTGTTGGGAAGTCCTTGACCCCAACTTGGGTATTCTTCGAATCTACTTACATTCGTACTATACTCAAATGCTTTATAATTTTTATTGTTTCTTATTTCCTCTTTAAGTTATCCTACTATGGATCTGGCTATCTCTTTGTTTCAAATCCGCGCAGGTCAGGCCGAATAGTCGCTGCACCCAGACAACTGATAAGCGAATACTCTTGTTTCAATTGCCATGGCTCCTTTAAATATTTTATCTCTGAATGTCCAGGGTCCTAATGTTCCTCAGAAACGAGTAAAAGCCTTTCGATCATTTCAGTCTAAAAAAAGCACACATTGTATGTCTACAAGAGACTCACTTTACCCCGACTTCAACCCCTAAATTTTTCAGTACTTCTTATTCCCAAGTTTACACCGCCTCGGCGGTCACTAAAAAAACGTGGAACTCTCATTGCATTTCATCGCTCTACCCCATTTACCTTACATTCAGAAATTAAAGACCCTGAGGGTCGCTACCTAATTCTAATGGGATACATTATGGACACAGCTGTAACGGTGGTCTCATACTATGCACCAAATTATCATCCTGTACCCTTTCTATCGCACCTATTTAATATCATTAACACCCACAAAATGGGATCAATTTTTATATGTGGGGACTCCAACCAGGTCCTCCTTCCATTTCCTGACAAAACCCCTTATACCCCACTACGAACGCAAGATACTAGGTCTTTATCTCAACTTCTTTCTAGGCACAATTTGATTGACTCTTGGAGAGAATCTAATCCAGCTAAAAGAAATTATACATATTTTTCTAATCCACATCAAACTTTTAGTCGCATAGACTATATCTTTGTAACAATAGGGATGGTTCCTGAAGTAATTTTATCTAAAATTATCCCTATACCCTGGTCAGATCACAATGAAGTTTATACCTCGGTGCCTTCTACTATACCCAAGGGGCATGACCCTTCATGGTATCTTCCAGATGTGCTACTTGAACACCCCTCCCACTGTTTAACAATCCAACAGGCTCTAAATGACTACTTAGAACATAACAAAAGTGACGAAATCTCCTCACTCACAATTTGGGAGGCACACAAACCAGTTCTGAGAGGAATACTTCAGCAACAAGCAGGTATACTCAAACAGGGATCGTGTAAAATTGGCTAGACAATTAGAAACAGAATTGAATGCATCATTCGTGGCTTTTCAAAACAATCCTAATCAGAAAGGGAAAATTCGCTTAGAGAAAGCCCGCCTAGAATATAATCTTTTCTTAACCGAATCTGCTGACAAATCCCTCAGGAAAACTAAGCATATGTTTTATAAGAATTCCAATAAACCAAGTACTCTCATGGCAAGAGCATTAAAGTCTATCAACAAATCTTATAAACCTATTAGACTCAAAATAGCAGACAACGTATACACCAGTAATACTCTTAAAATCGTACAGAAATTTAGCTCTCATTTGAAAACTCTATACACAGAGACAAATAAAACTAACATTGAGGAAGCTGATGCTTTTTTTTCACGTATCAACCTACCCAAAATGACGGAATCCCAAAAATTGTCAATAAAAAAACCCATAACTAGCAGAGGCTATTAAAAAATTAAAAATAAATAAAAGGCCGGGACCAGACGGATTCACAGCCCTTTATTATCAAACTTTTACAGACATTATCTCACCCATGCTTGTTGAAGCGTTTAATGACCTATTAAATAATAAATCCTTTAGACAAGAATCATTATTGGCAATCATCTGCATGATTCCTAAACCACACTCAGATGATACTCTATGTACAAATTATCGCCCCATATCCATGTTGAACATGGACATTAAAGTGTTGGCCAAAATTCTAGCAGTCCGCCTTAATATGATCATTGGTACCCTCGTACATCGTGACCAAGTAGGCTTCATGCCCTCCCGACAGGCAGGTGACAATGTACGAAGAGCAACCCTCTTGGCACACATAGCTAAAAAAACTTTACATACCTGTTTGCTTTCTCTCACTTGACATAAAGAAAGCTTTCGATTCTATTGCATGGCCTTACTTGAACTATACCTTGCAGAAATGGGGATTCGGTCCAAATTTTATAACTTGGATTACGGCTCTATATAACAAACCTAAAGCGTATGTCAAATATGCAGGTTATAAATCTGACTTCTTCAACATTGAGAGAGGCACAAGACAAGGATGTCCCCTATCCCCATTGATATTCGCCCTCCTAATAGAACCACTTGCACTAGTAATTAGATCTGACCCCACTATAACAGGGATAGAAATGGGAGGATTTCAACATAAGCTCTGTTTGTTTGCAGACGATATCCTCCTATTTCTTTCATCTCCACAAGGAGGCCTAAACCTAATCCCAATTCTCAATAAATTTGCTAACATTTCTGGTTTATACATAAATGTTTAGCATGGAACATATCTCTTTCTAACATGAAACTGACTTCAGCTAAAATTAGTCTTCCTTTCACATGGTTGAACAAATCAATCCCATACTTAGGCATACATCTTACAGCATCATTAGCAGATCTATTTTCAGTTAATTACCCTCCAATTTTAAAACAATTATCAAACTTAATGAAATCATGGTCTCATCTTCCATTATCATGGTTTGGAAGAATCAACGCGGTAAAAATGACGATACTACCGAAATGACTGTACTTATTCAGAGTATTACCAATTCTTATTCCAGCTTATCACCTAAGAATATTACAAAGGAAAACATTGTCATACATATGGGGTTCCTCCAAACCACGCATACAGCTACATACACTATATCTCCCAAAATTAAACGGAGGCCTAGGTTGCCCTCATTTTGCTTATTACTATAGGGCTGCACACATAGCAAGCCTGGCTA
The DNA here is from genome assembly GCF_042186555.1 of Aquarana catesbeiana. Taxonomy (NCBI): domain Eukaryota; kingdom Metazoa; phylum Chordata; class Amphibia; order Anura; family Ranidae; genus Aquarana; species Aquarana catesbeiana. The sequence goes on along the minus strand of NC_133327.1, from coordinate 149,939,954 downwards.
AATATCATGCGTATCAGGAGACCCCGTTATGGGTACATATTGAAGCCACAGAATGCGATCCTATTCCAATATCAAACTTCCTATGGATCACTCCAAAAGATTGCACAGACCTAAAGAATCCAATTACTAAACACTACATTTCCCTTTGGGATAGATTCAAAAAGAATAACCATTTACAATCATCTCATAACCCGATGTTGTCATTCTATAAAAATCCTGCTTTCTATCCAGCATGGATATTCCCTAATTCCTTTAAAGAATGGGTATCTAGAGACGTACTGTGTATGTATAAATTTGTACATTCCTCATCATTCATCCCTTTTTCAACCCTTTGTGAGAGATATGGTCTACCACTGTCGGAATTATTTAGATACTTCCAAATTAAAAATTTCTTCGCACCCTTAGCGTCTACCACATCCCCATTAACACATATGACTAGTTTCGAAGAAGTTTGTAAAAAAAGATCCGCATGCTAGAGGCACAATCTCTACTATATATTCTCACCTGCTGGTTCATTCCAGTAAAGACAAATTATCCTATGTCCAGAAATGGGAGGAGGACCTTGAGCGTACTTTTGAGAATTCAGATTGGAAACAAATATGGTCAACAACAAAAACAGCTTCCCCTAATATATTGGCGGTTGAGGCTAATTATAAAGTTTTAACCCACTGGTATTTAGTACCTACTAGAGTAGCAAAATATATGAAAAATTATTCGGCGCAATGTTTTCGGGGTTGTTTGGACCCTGGCACATACCTTCATATCTGGTGGTCGTGTCCATTAGCTCAAATATTCTGGAGGGGAATTTTTAACATTGCAACTAACCTTATTGGGAAAACAATCCCTTTCAATCCAGCAATGGCCCTTCTCAACTTAAAACCTAAATTCATAACGCATACCCAATTCAAATTGTTGGTATATCTCTTCACAGCAGCTAAACAGACTTTAGCAAAATCTTGGAAATCACCAACATTAGATATAAATGAAGCAAAAGCTAAAATGAATTACTATATGACTCATGCCAAGATGATAGCTATAGAATTGGACACGATCCCCAGATTTGAGGTAATATGGCAACCTTGGATTACATATTCCATGCCAACCCTAGACAAGAGTGTCCTACTGCCATGGTAGTTGTGATAACAAGACATAGGCTATATTTCAGCCCTTGTTGTTGTGGTGACTTTCGGCCTGACCTCGCAGATTCTTTCCCTTTCTCTTCTCCCCTTCCTACTATACTTTCTTTCCTTTCTTTTCCTTATACTATAATATTCTATGATATTGAAGCTCTAATTGATATTTAAACAATAATCTCAATTACCGTCTAGAAATAGAAATAAAACAAGGCAAACGATGTAGCAGAACTCACATAACTCCTTTAATTCTATTCTTTTGAAATGGACAAGGACTCCAAAGTTCTTTTTCTCTCCTATTTCTTTATTTCCTTTTAAAATATATTGCCTTGTGTTAGAATATATTGTCTTGTTTTACGATATTATTAATGAATTAACTATTCTTTAATTGTAAATGAGCTTCCTTATATTGAATGTATGTTATTATTCAATGTTACCTGTACATAATTTCCGTACTCAATAAAACTATTTTGACAAGGAAAATGGTAGCATCCCCCCCTCCCAAAATACTCACCTGAACCCGATCTGGATCCAGCGCTTTGCACGTCTCCCCTCTCTTGGCTCTCACAGGCTTAGCTGAGAGCAGCAGGGGAGAGCCAGAAGTGCCGGTGGGAGACCCCAGGAGAGGATAGTTGGGGCAGCACTGTGTAAAACCATTGAGCAAAGCAGGCAAGTATGACATGTTTGTTATATTTAAAAAGTAAACAAAGCTTTACAAATCACTTTAAAGGACAGGAAGATGGAATATTTAAATATTTTCGTATACAATAGTCATTTATTTGTACGATTCTCTTAGTAACTTACAAATCTCGTTGAAGCAGGTCTATAAGAAGTCCATCAATGTTCTTCATAGAGCACAAGTGCCACACCATGCCTCCAAAATGCCGCGTTGACCGTAACAGGTTATACTTCCTTTGCTTGTCAATGTCCTCGAATGTTTGGTTCCTGATCTACAACACAGATGAAATATGCACAAACCCTCAGAAAGGTCATTTCTGTGTCACTTTAACCACAGACTGGCAGATCACTCACTAATCTACATTGCCTTGATCACTACATCCCTCCTATCAGATCGTGTTTCAGAGCTCTGCAACAAAACACAGAAAAAAGCGTTCTCTATTCCATGGAAAAAAGGATCGGGCTGTTTATCTGTCACAGACATCTTAACATGGTGACAAATCTCTGAGAGGGAAACACCTTTAAAGCTTGGTCATGAGTGCCTAGTCTTTAAGGCTGGCCATAGACTGAGCAAATTTCTTTCCTGCAATCACAGGTCAGTGTTGATGGGGATCCCTTCCGCTGAGCTATTGTGTTCTTCAGGCGAGGGCGCAGGGGAAGCTGTCCCCGCCGAGAGAACGGCGATTATTGCTAGTGGATATAACAGCCGCTAGCAATAATCACATGTAAAATCTGACAGGCTGGTTGTACCCAAGTTGATCTATCGATCAACTTGGGTACATTCAGCCTGCCCATGTATGGTTTGAAACTTGGCCAGTTCCTGCTGAACCAGCCAAGAATTGAACCATCTATGGCTTTCTTAAAGTGTCACTAAACCCACAACCTTAAAATCAGTCTGTATATGCAGTAAAGCATGCTTATACTCACTGAAGAACCTAAGGGGTTAATCCTCTGCAGTGTGTAAAAAGGCTGCAAGATCCTGTCTTCTCTGATCATCCCTTTTTTCTGTCCTCAATCTGCTGATAGAACAGAGCCCTAGGAGGCACTCTGCACATGCCAAGTGTATTGCTAGAGAGTTTTTTTTTTTTTTGGGAGGTGAATGTGATCGGCACAGGGCCAATCAGCACTGTCCTGACAGAGGATCAGGGTTCATGCAGCCTCACAGGACAGTCAGAGGAGAATGAAAAATCCTCCTACAAGCTTTAACCAGTGCTCGACTGGACACTGATAGAAGTCACAAGACTGCTATATACTGCTGATGAGAAAAGGTATTTAGCAGTTTATATTTACTAAAATAATTGCATTTCCATGTTCTGTGTGAGATCAGATATGGTGAATGCAGGGGCCTGGGTTTAGTAGCACTTTAAAGCTAATCTTTAAACAGCAAGGAAAAAAAAAAAAAAAATAAAAAATTGTTGCAAGAAATAGACTCCCAATGCTGCCCCCCTCTTCCAGTGTAAGTACTGCTGTGCAGAGGACTATAGAAGGGGTGATATTAACACAGAGTTTGGTACTTGCTCTAGTTGTATATAAAATTCACTTGATTACTACTTTTAAAATAAATACAGTGGAACCTCGGATTGCGAGTAACGCGGTTAACGAGCGTTTCGCAAAACAAGCACTGTATTTTTAAAAATCGTGATTCAGGCGGGGGGGCGCGGGAGCCGATCGCAGCCGTTCGGAAATGCACGGAAAGGCCCGAGGACAGCTCGGCTGACCTCGGGAACAGAATCTTTCCGAGGTCAGCCGAGGTGTCCTCGGGGGTTTCCGGCTGTTTCCGAGCCTCTCCGGCGCCCCCCCACCTCTGGCTGCATGTGGTATTCCATGCCATTGAAGTCAATGCAGAACTAATTATTTTCGTTTCCATTGACTTCAATGGGGAAACTCGCTTTGATATGCGAGTACTTTGGATTACGAGCATCCTCCTGGAACGGATTATGCTCGTAATCCGAGGTTCCACTGTACACATAAGCAACAAAGAGTGTTTTTGTGCATCTAGCTGGTGTCCAGCTCTAACCTTGTCACCTCCTCCCATGCTCGCCTCCAGGCCTTTTCCAAAGCCTCTCCAATCCTATGGAATGCCCTACCCCAATCTGTCCGCTTATCTCCTACTTTATTAGCTTTCAGACGATCCCTGAAAACCCTTCTCCTCAGAGAGGTCTATCCTACCCACACCTAACAACTGTATTTTAATTTTTTCCATCAGCTCATCCCCCACCGTTATTACCTTTTGTTTCCACTTGACCCTCCCTTCTAGATTGTAAGCTCTAACGAGCAGGGCCCTTTGATCCCTCCTGTATTGATTTGTATTGTAAGTGTACTATATGCCCCCATGTTGTAAAGCGCTGCGCAAACTGTTGGCGCTATATAAATCCTGTATAATAATAATAATAACTTTATATTACTCATTTGCTGTAAATGAAGACCGAATCTGTTCCGTCACAGATGCTGATCAGTTCCTATGCTGGACAACTGTATTCGGCAGAGACATTTATTCTCATTTTGTGTGCTGGAACAAAAGCTTTCTATATACAATTTACTAAAGGTTTATTTCAGCATAAGACATTATTGGCTTAAAATGAACATTGATGATGAAAAGGTTCATGACCACTGTGATTAGGGCTAAGGTTACAGAATAAAGGTGAGTTGGGGGGGGGGGGGGGGGGTTGGGGGGTATTTAAAACTTTACACCGTGCTTAAATATTTAAGAACTATAAGCTACAGTGCCTAAAACCAATCTGTTCTGGAATAATATTATTGTACAATATATTGGTGATGAAACTTCCTGTGCCAAAGATCACAAGCTGAAAATCAAGGTACAAGAGGTTTCAATGAGCACTTACCTCTATATATTCACTGGAGTCGGGCTCAAACTGGATAATACAGCGGTTCAGGAGCTCTTCATGTCGATCCAGCTTAAACAAATGCTGCAAAGAACAAGGAGGACATCACACCCCAGTTCTGGCACTCGGCAGGGATTCTTTCATTTAAAATGTGTCATTTACCTGAATATTTTCCTTTTTGAACACGGGTGGAGGGGCCAATTTCCGACCTTGGCGGGGAAAATAAACTTGGATCATTCGGTCTCTCTCTTCCCAGGTGGCTTTCCGCAAAACACCATTTGGCTCTCGCACCACAATAAACCTTTCCTACGATCAAACAAACACACAGAAATCTTTAGTAAAACTCCAGCCAAAAAAACACAACAAGATACATAGGATTAGCCCATTAAACAAAATGAGAAAACCAACTTTTGCTACAATATTCAGCTTGAATTCAGAGATTTTTCTTCTACAGCTAAGGGCTCATGCACACAGGACATTTTTACAGCTGCTGTTGGGGGCGTTTGACGTTTTTTTTTTTTTTAACTGCCTCTAAAAGCCCCTCCATGTTAGCCTATGTGTCATTGCACACAAACTGTCAGAGGCGTTTGGAGGCATAAGCATTTAAGGGCAATAGGAGAAAAAAAAAAAAAAAGACAGCCTGTTGCTTCCAGGAGCAGTAAAAACGAAAAACCCCAAAAAAGGCGGCTAAACGCATCAAGTCGTGTTTAGCCACGTTTGACTTTTTTACATTATAAAGTGTTTTTAATGAAAAAAATGCCCAAAAACGTGGGAAAACACGCAATAACGCTGTAATGTAAAAAACGCGGCTAAACGTTTTTAGTGCTGCTGTAGCGCTGGCATTTTTAAAAGCATCCTGTGTGCATGAACCCTAAATGTCCTCAGTTTGATGCCAGCATCATTTAACTCACTTTCTCTGAGCCCAGGGTGCCCTGAACCCGCCTATGACTGAACAGTAAAATGAGAAGCAAACCAGCGATGGGCTCATCAATATGTCACTCTGCTTTCTTCTTCTCTTGGCATTCTTCTAGACAGCATGTGAACCGATTGGCTTCTTGTACTGCTTCTCCTCTCACACTTAAAATTTTTTTAGAAAGCTGAACTCTAGGGAATGTAAAAATCCTTTCAGTGGGGCTGGCCCAGCAATGCAAGGGTTAAATGCTTGTTTACCTCTAGGGCATGGGTGTCCAACCTGCAGCCCTCCAGTTTTTGCAGAACTACAAGTCCCATCATTCCTCTGCCTTTGGGAGTATTGCTTGCAAATGTCAGCCTTGCAATGCCTTATGGGTCCTGTAGTTCTGCAACAGCTGGAAGGCCGCAGGTTTGACACCAATGCTCTAGCAGGGATCTCCAAACTATGGCCCTCCAGCTGTTGCGGAACTACATGTCCCATGGAGGCATTGTAAAAATCTGATATTCACAGACATGACTAGGCATGATGGGAACTGTAGTTCCCGAACAACTGGAAGGCCATAGTTTGGAGACACCTGCTCTAGGGGAACAGGACAAGCCGGTTTACTGACTGATCCTTCGCTCCCGCAGACTTCTACTTGCCGGTCCCTGCAGCCTCTTCTCATCTATGTTCTGGCAGTCAGAAACCCCTGATGACATCAAGACTGATGCAGAGTCCATAGACCTGCACTGAACATGAGAACACAGAGAAACAGTGCATGGGGGAGGGCTATCTGCCAGGGAAGAGAAAGATCAGGTAAGTAACACTGGTGTCCCTTAGACCAAAACAAGCATTTAACTCTTTTAGTGTGTTGACAGCCCCACCACAAGGAAGAATTTTTTACTTTTCTGGAGTTAGGCTTTAATTATGCTTCTTTTATTGCTGCCAAAAGTTCAGCTTTATCACAGCACAGGCTGCCCTATCAACCCACCATGAAAAAGTTAAACAGAAACATCGCAGCCATGAGGAGCCACATGTTTAAAGCACACCAAAACAAGTCACATGTGTAAAGCAGTCTGGTGATTCATAACTCTAGCTGGAAATGGACCTTTGTGTTCTTACAAAATATCTGAGGTTCATGTGTTTTAAAAGTACTCAACTAACGTGCCCATTGTATTCTATAAATATATTCAGAGGGACCTGTTCTACTAAGACGAGTGAATAATTCATTAAAGCCCAACTAAATCTATATTTTTTTTGACTTGGGAAGATAAAACCTACTTGCTCTCCATGATCCTGTTGAAGAAACTTCACCACTCACTGTGACAGGAGAACCAAACGTAAGTCACTGGGACAAGACACAGACAGTTACAACCTGACACAGGTTCCAAGCCTTTCCGATTTCACTGATAAAGAGTGATTTCTTGCAAGTCCTGTCCCTATTCTTGACACTTCCTCTCTGAAGGGGATACAGACCACAAATAACATCTGACAGTGACTGTTGAACTTGCCAGAAAGTGAGCCGATACCTTCCTGTGCTCTCTGCCTGTTACATTGTTCTTAGTCAGCTCTGAGGACTACAGAACCACACCACTCTATGTAATATCTTGTTTCTTTTGTCCTGAAAACAGAAGGGCAAGTGAGTATTGTCACTCTTATGTCCTGTACACACGGTCGGACTTTGTTCGGACATTCCGACAACAAAATCCTAGGATTTTTTCCGACGGATGTTGGCTCAAACTTGTCTTGCATACACACGGTCAGACAAAGTTGTCGGAAAATCTGATTGTTCTAAACGCGGTGACGTAAAACATACGTCGGGACTATAAACGGGGCAGTGGCCAATAGCTTTCATCTCTTTATTTCTTCTGAGCATGCGTGGCACTTTGTCCGTCGGATTTGTGTACACACGATCGGAAATTCCGACAACGGATTTTGTTGTCGGAAAATTTTATATCCTGCTCTCAAACTTTGTGTGTTGGAAAATCCGATGGAAAATGTGTGATGGAGCCTACACACAGTCGGAATTTCCGACAACAAGGTCCTATCACACATTTTCTGTCGGAAAATCCGACCGTGTGTACAGGGCATAAGACAGGAAGCGTGTTAATCACCATGTGAAAAAAAAAAAAGGGGGGGATAAAGCTTGAAAAAAAAGTTAACGCAGCCACACCATCTAACAACGTATAAGCTGCAATATATTTTATTTTAGAGTTTAGATTTTAAAGCGTAGTGAACTGAGCCATCATGCTGCTTCAGCCTGGCAGTATACTCACATGGTGTGGTGTGCTGTAAGTTATATCGGTGAACACATATTTGGCAGTATCTGTACCAGAAAGAATCTCATCCACAGTCAGTGTTTCATTTATTGGTGGCCGTTCCTCCAACATGGGTGGCATCTCCAAGTGCTTTGTTGCAGCCTCTGCAGCTTTCTGAATGGCCTATGTGACAGGATAAAAAGTAAACTGTTAGCACACCACGGCTCCTTCAATACACTCTGAGCAAATTAAAGAAACTTGCAAACCACAATCTTACTATTTCTTTACCTGAACTGGGATCATCAAGGATGCTGCTGGTTCTAAAGTCCTACACTTATTTTTTTTATAAAACCAAAGTGCTTTCTGTATACAAATTATTATTATTAAGAAATGTATCCCTATAAACAAATGCTCTCTATGATAGATCACTAATAATTTATAAGTATGAGTAAGCAGCATGTGCATTTAGCTGGATTCCTCCTTTCTTATAAAACAAAATTTAATGTCTGTCTCTCTTCCCTCTGCCTCTAGCACATTACTTTTTCCTGCGATATCTGCACTACATTTCAATATGTCGTGTTCTACATATGCACTGTGATGTATGCAATTCATGCTGTGTATGCTCTGTACACAGTGTGCCAAGTGGACTCCAGTGGGGGGCAAAAAAAGCGAAACTGAATGGTCCAAAAAAGGTAGGCAGAGGGCAAGGGACTAGTCACCAGTACTGGATCTCCCTGCACCTGATCATTTCCCCATTACCGATTTGCCATGCCTTGTTTTTCAGTGTGTCCGTGTGGAGGCGGCCAACTTGGTAGAGGCAGGACTTTGCTTCCTCAAGTCAGAGCCTCCAGCAAGGAAGACAGTGAGCAGCACAGCAGTGACATCACCAAATCTCATCTAAATCTTCTAAGACTGGCAGTCAGAGGCAGTAGTGCCTTAGATCTCACACTGCAGACATACAGCTATGAGGCTGTAGGCACAGGAGTGCCTTGGCACCCTCACATACCAGAAAGTGCACTGCTATTTTTCAGGAGATATGCCTAATAAAAATTTTCGGGGTAGAGCTTAGGCACCATTAAAATTTCTACGTATCCCTAGATCAGCGTTTCTCAACTTTTTTTTTTTTTTTTCAGTCACGGCACCCTTTAAAATCATGCACATCTCGACACACCCCATTCTAAAAATGTAAAAAAAAATAAATAAATAAAAAATAAAAAAACCGAAAGCAATAGTTTTACATATCGCAACATCCACACATGTAGGACACCCAACGTTAGAGGGGATTTATTCTTCCGAAGCAAATACACCTTTGCACAATTTTACTGACTAGTATTGCAATGTTTCTCTCCTTCACTCAGCTAATGTAACCCCAGTGCTGATGAAGAGGGGCCAACAAAGATGCTATGCAGGCACCCAATGACGTTATTGGTTGCTAGGATGCCAGTGGCTGGAAGGTTGTAATGTTGCACAATGAAAAACCTGTGGCTGTGTGTAACTAAAAGGCAGGCTTCATCAACCTGCTGGATTGTAAACAATATTTGGGCAACCTTAGGTAATTTTCCAAGGCACCCCTAAAAAACCTGAAGGCTCCCAGGTTGAAAAAAGCTGCCCTAGAACAGTGGTCTCCAAACTACGGCCCGGGGGCCAGATGTGGCCCTTCACTTGCCTTTATCTGGTCCTTGGGGTACTATTCCACCAACTAAAACCAATGATGGAGCACTGGCCAGTTTCTTTTTCCACTGGCCACAGTCTGGCCCCTCTAAAGTCTGAAGGACAGTAAAAAATTGTTCCTTTGCTTAGAAAGTTTGGAGACCCCTGCCCTGGAACATAAAATCTTCACTTTTAAAAGAAATTTCACTTAAACCACTTCCCTTTGCATATAAATGTCCTGATGGGAAGTGGTTGACACCTGGATCATGGCTGCAGCCATAATCCTGGTACTGATTTTTCAGTTGGTCATTGGCAGTCTTGTAAAAGTGATCCAGATAGCTTTATAGCTGCCCTATTACTTTTACAGTGTTCTGAAGGTTCCCAATACCCCCCCCCCCTACAGTTGTTCACAGGCTTTCTTGCATATCTGGAGCCCAGGCCCACATTCAGTGGTCGGGGCAGCTGCAAACAGAGATTTTTGACCCTTTGTGATAGCAAAAAATTTAAAATGAAAAAAAGAAGTATGTAAATTTAAATAGCATTTAGAAGCCCGCCATCCTGCCACACATACCCGCAAATTAAACATGCATGTAGGTCTGGCACACAGTGATTTCACCACCCACATGAGGTGTCGTCGCAAACGTCAGAGCGAAAACAAAAATTCTAGGGCCATATTTCACGATTAACTTTATGCCGATAACCTAACCTGTAAAGACTTTTAAAGCATCATGGAAAATTTTAAGTACTGTAGTTTGTCGCCAATTCACAGGCATGCACAATTTTAAATCTTGACATGTTTGGTATCTATTTATTTGATGCAACATCATCTTTTATATTTTACCGAAAACTGGGTATTACATTGAGTTTGTGTGCACTAAAATTCATTTATGTGTACTTTTTCCAGAAAATTTGAGTCTGATAAATGGCTGCCCAAATGATATGTAACATAACAAATTGCAACAGCCACTATTTTATTATCCAGGGCCTTTGCTTTCAAAAGAATATATAATGTTTGGGGGTTCTAAGTAATTTTCTATTAAAAAAATAGATTTAACATGTGTGCAAAAAAAAAAAAAAATTAAAAATTGCCCCAGTGGGCAAGCAGTTAAAAGGCATAAGAGAGTACAAACCTTCAAAGCTAACAATGACACAATGAACACTGTGACAGTAAAAGTAAAGTTAGACCTGAACACACTAACCCAGCACTCATCACATCCCGATTCTCGGTTTACAGTGTTATCAGCACATCATCATCTATATTATTATACAGGATTTATATAGCGCCAACAGTTTGCGCAGTGCTTTACAACATGAAAGCAGGCAGTACACTTACAATACAAATCAATACAGGAGGGATCAGAGGGCCCTGCTCATTAGAGCTTACAATCTAGAAGGGAGGGCCAAGTGGAAACAAAAGGTAATAACTGTGGGGGGTGAGCTGATGGAGAAAATGAAAAAACAATTGTTAGGTGTGGGTAGGATAGGCTTCTCTGAAGAGAAGGGTTTTCAGGGATCATCTAAAAGCTAATAGAGTAGGAAATAAGCGGACAGATTGAGGTTGGGCATTCCATAGGATTGGAGAGGCTTTGGAAAAGGCCTGGAGGCGAGCATGGGAGGAGGTGATGAGGGAGCTAGAGAGCAGGAGGTCTTGAGAGGAACGAAGAGAACGAGTAGGTTGGTATTTAGAGACTAGGCTAGTGATGTAGCTGGGGGCTAAATTATGGATGGCTTTGTACGCAGTTGTTAGTATTTTTAATTTAATTCTTTGGCCGAGTGGAAGCCAGTGGGATTCACAGAAAGCGGTAGCAGAGACAGAGCAACTGGTAAGGTGGATGAGTCTGGCAGCAGCATTCATGATGGATTGAAGAGGTGATAGACTATGTAGAGGTAAGCCAATGAGAAGGGGGTTGCAGTAGTCAAGGCTAGAGACGACCAGTGAGTGAAATAAGAGCTTGTGTAATTGGTTAGAAAAGGGCGTATTTTGGTGATGTTGGAGGTTGAGGCGGCAGGATGTGGACAGTGATTGGACGTGGGACTTAAAGGAGAGTTCAGAGACCAGGTCTACACCTAGAACCTTGGCATGTGGAGATGGGCTTATAGTTGTGCCATTGATTTTGACATAGAGATCAGGGGAAGGGGCATATGGGGGAAGAAAAATTATAAGTTCGGTTTTGGATAGATTGAGTTTGAGGAAGTGATATGACATCCAGACTGATATATCTGATAGTAAATTAGTGTAATGTGAGGGGACAGAGGGAGTGAGATGAGGGGTAGAGAAATAGATTTGGGTGTCATCAGCGTAGAGGTGGTATTGGAAGCAATGGGAGGCTATCGGTTGACCCAGGGAGGAGGTGTAGATTGAAAATAGGAGAGGTCCAAGAACAGAACCTTGGGGGACCCCAACTGAGAAAGGAAGAGGAGAGGAGGAAATAGAGTTGTAAGAAACGCTAAAGGTTCGGTTGGATAAGTAGGAAGAGAACCAGCAAAGAGTAGTCACTGCGACCAAAGGTGTGGAGTTTTTTGAGGAGGAGTTTGTGGTCAACCGTATCAAAGGCAGCAGAGAGGTCCAGGAGTAGGAGTACAGAGTAGTGTCGATTGGTTTTGGCCGTTAGTAGATCGTTTGTTAGTTGTAGGAGAGCAGTTTCTGTGGAGTGTTGAGGACGAAATCCAGACTGAAGGGGAGAAATCCAGACTGAAGGGGATCAAGAAGGCCATTATCAGCGAGGTGGACGCTCAGTCGGTTGTAGATTAGATGTTCAAGGAGTTTGGATAAGAAGGGGAGCAAGGAGATGGGGCGTAGGTTGTTAAGACTGGATGGGTCCAGTGAGAGCTTTTTAAGTATGGGTCTGACAAGATGCCAGAAGAGAGGGAGATCTTCTGTGTCTATGGCTATCACTACAATATATTAATGGCTGCCTCATGCCTAGTACATTCTGCAGCACAATAATGACATAAAAATCACTGGGATGTGTGTGTGCCCATAGTTCTAGAGCTGTGCTGTGCTCAGCCCCTTCAGTAAAGTAAAAGTCTTACTACACCCGGTTTTCATGGAGTCAGCACTGCGAGGGGTTTTCATTTCTACACATACCTGTTCATATTGTTCTTGGGTCATTAACTTGTATGTGGGTGGTTTACTGTCTTGCTTCACCGGCTGAAAAATTTTCTCCAGATCTAGACCAGTCATCTTCCTCAGTATGCTCTGTACTTCTGGATCTGTAAACCCAGGAGGTCTGCTCACTGAACTGCTGGCTGATAAAGAGAAAAACATACTGTCACAATTGTGGATGATGTCACACACTTTGCACTGGTAATAAAGAGCTCTACAGAACAGTCCTCATGTCAAAGGGCTTGTTCTCACATGTGGCAGTCGTTGCCACCCCTCTGAAAAGAGATTTCTGGTGGTAACCTTTTCACAGGGTGTTTGACAGGAGGAGATGGATCAATTCCCATTACCTGTTTTAACCCTAAAAAGGTTAAACCACGTGCCTTGCTTTTGGGGTCTCATTGACAGCAGTGGTACTGCTCACTAAATGCGACAGACTGTTTTATTTTTGCTGCACAATGTGTACAGCCCTGAGCAGCTGCATGCCTTTCCTCTGGTGCCCAGTAAGGGGGCATTAAAATCATGGCTCCACCACCTGCTTTTCAAGCTGTCTAGGGAGTTCTATATATAAATGTCCCCCAAAGAGAAATAAAAAAGGTAAGGACACTTTTTTTGTTTTATTTATTTTTAGGTAAGCTGTATGAATGGAACCACACAACGACTTTGTTCAGATCCGTTCTGCCTGCATCTGCCCCAAACTATGTGCAGGCAACCTACAGAGGAGGATGCAGCAGCTGCACAGACTCATCTGCATGTCAAAGTCTGAGGCACTGTCTGCATTCAGGTCTATGCAGCCACTCCTGTATGGGACATGAAGTGAAGGGAAATCTCTCCAACGGTACACATAGAGGAAAAATACAAAAAAACCTGACAGGGGTTATAACCCTCCCTTACTCTATCCAAAATAGAAAAAAAGTTTTAGCTACACTTTAACCACTTGGCTACTGGGCACTTTCACCCTCTTCCTGCCCAGGCCAATTTTTAGCGCTGTCACACTTTGAATGACAATTGCACGGTCGTGCAATACTGTACCTACACAAAGTTTTTATTATTTTCACACAGAGCTTTCTTTTGGTGGTATTTAATCACCACTGTTTTTTTTTTTTTTTTTTTTTGCTACAGAAAAAGGCTAAAAATTTGAAAAAAAAAACACAAAAACAAAAAGAACAAAAAACAAAAAACATTCAAAGTTTATTATAACATTTTGGAAGCAGGTAATTTTACTCCTTTACTGATGTACGCTGATCAGGCGGCACTGGTGGGCACTGTTTGGACTGCACTGATAATCAGTGTCCCAATTATCAGTGTACATGTCCATTTTAGGCTCCTTTCACATTGAGCAGATCCGTTTTGATGGACTCCGCTAGCTCATCTGGGATGGCTCCGTTGATCCCCGCTGAGCCGGTGGATGACAGGTCTCTGCTTACTGTACAGGGCCGGACCTGTCCTCTTTGGCGAGATTGAATGAAAACAGACATCCTGTCCGTTTTCATCTGATCTGCTTGACCGATGGGGAACCTATCGCCATCTGTTTGTTTTGAATGGATCTTGACGGATCGGATGGCAGGCGGGTGTCAGCGGACACATCTCTGCTGATATACACATAGAAGTCAATGGTGACCCGCTCGGATCCGCCTGAAAAATGAACAGGCAGAACGATCGTGTGAAAGGGGCCTTAGAGAAGCCGGTTATCGGCTCTCTTCTCCTCATGCATGTCAGCATGAGGAAAGGAGTGCAGATAACCAGCTTCTATTTACATCCGTGATTAGCTGTGATTGGACACAGCTGATAATGTGGTAAAGAGCCGCTTATTGGTTCTTTACCCCGATCTGTGATCAGCTGTGTCCCCCGGACACTGGTCACAGAGTGCGCTGCCTGCGTCCATCAGCGGGCGCAATCACGGGAGGCTGTCATATGATGGCCTCCAAGAACTAGCCAAAATAAGAAATGGCTGCACCTCACATGGGCTCCAAGTACATTTTATTGGAATATGAAAGTATTCAAAATGACACCAGCAGTGGTCAAGGTAGACACACGTTTTTACACAACAGAAATGTGCTTAATCATTAAGCACATTTCTGTTGTGTAAAAACGTGTGTTTACCTTGACCACTGCTGGTGTCATTTTGGATATTTTCATATTCCAATAAACATAACTTGAAGCCCACGTGAGGTGCAGCCATTTCTTATTTTGACAATTTACCACGGAGGCGAGTCGTGGCTAGCACTCAGGTGTGTGTTCCAGTGGGTGCATCAGTTACACCGGGAGCAGTGAGTTCTTTTCATTTGGTCCAAGAACTAGCCACCCGTGCTGTAGCGGTCATTTGGCTATAGTGCGGTCGGCAAGTGGTTAATGCATACGTTTAGCAATGAAAAAAAAAAAAGGAAAATCAGCAGAAAGAATGTTATTTCCTATTAGTGTGATGGGTTTGTTGTGCTGCTGACCCCTGGTTTAGTAGAAATCGTCCTCCTTTGATGCTCCCCATACTATAATCTTCTGGTGTGGCAGAGATTAAAGGGGTAGTAAGCAGCAAGAAAAAAAAAAACTTTCCTGCAAAAAATAATAGCATAATGTGCTAGTATGCATCGCAAACCTTAGAACAAAGCCCTCAAGCGGCACACTGTCACCCGCTGACAGGGCCTCGGAGGTTTGACTGGCCAAGTTGCAATGACGTCACGACCACGGCATGGTTCTCAATGGATGCCACCCCTTCCATTGAGTGCACATGCATTGGTGAAGTCACCAGCTGCTATTCTAGTAAAGATCTCCTAAACACTGCACGTTTAGGTGATATTTACTGTACCTACCGGTAAGCTATAGGTACAAGTAAACAATTCTTCACTTTATATATCCCATATGGGGATCTTCAACATATTGTTCAATATGGACTTCCACTAGTAAAGCATGTTTATACACAGAAGGTTATAAAATATTTGAGCACCACAGCACTTTATTGTATTTATATGGCATTTATTTTTTTTATATATGCATTTATAATATTTATATTGGCACTTTATACACAGATTTTGGATATTGATTGCTTAGCGCCACACTTTATTGTTAAATAAACAATGAGGCTTTACTACCACCTTAATAGAACTAAGGGGCTGTCATCAAGAGTGCCTGACTAGACCCGCCCTTTCCACCCCCCTCATCCATTCATAGAGCCCATATTGCAGCTTCTGTGAATGAAACAGGATCTATGCATGAGGGGCGGGGCTATCAATCATCCAATCACAGCTAGTGTCTTTCATAGACGCTGTCTGCTGCCCCCTTGTGTTGGAGCACACTGTGTGCCTGGGGACTTCATGAGGGTCACACTTTGTGTACTCCCAAGCATCCCTAGAGTGTCAGCTCTTCAGGTCACTTATACAGACACTGAAATAAATGTAACTCCTAGGACGATGAATGACAGTTCTTGTGTCACAATGCTGCATGCCTGCCTCTATAGGTGAATTTGTCACCCCCGCCTCTCCTGTGACCGGAGGACTCACCTCCAGCACACAGCATCCTCCGGACACTCGTCCTCCCCGGGTGAAGCCTCCTCAGCAGACATGCTATGCGGGCAGCCATCTCTGCAGTGACCCCGTCGTGTGGGAGGACAGCTGCAATGCATGCCGGGTCATGTAGTCTACTGCCGATAAAGACGAGAATTGCGCCTGCGCATTTCTGCTAAGAGGCCCGGTGTTTCGTTAGATTAGGCGACCCGTCAGAATGTGTAAAGGAAGTGACGCTCCGTCGCCGCCATCTTGCTACACCCCGCACTCCTCCATAGTAAAGATATACTGAGAAGGGGGGAAAACAAATCTTCTTACACCCACCAAAGGTTTGCATTTTACACTTATTTTTAACAGTAAAGTGAGTTTATATAGTGAAATACAGTACTTAGAACTATGTGACTAGTTAGATGTTGAATTTTAAAAGCAGGAAATTTCTTTCAGATTAACAAACCTATACGATTAGCAGGCTTGCCCCTGTTTTTAAAATTCAACATCTAACCAATCAGACGGAATTCTAAGTACTGTATTTCACTATAAAAACTCACTTTATTGTTAAAAATAAGTGTAAAATGCAAAACTCCAGTGGTTGTAATACGATCTCCGCTTTCCCCCTTCTCAGTGTATCCTTACTATGGAGGAGTACGGGGTGTAGTAAGATGGCGGCGACCGGTGATTCGTCAGATTTGGCGACCCGTCTAGGGTTGCCACCTCATCCCTTTAAAACCAAACACATTAATTACACAGGTTCTGTGGCTGATTAAGGTGGTAATTCAGCTCACTTGGCGCCTTATCTGCAATAAATTAGCCTCAGTACCTGTGTAATTCATATTTGTTCAGGTTTAAAAGGATGAGGTGGCAACCTTAGACCCGTCAGAATGTGTAACGGAAGTGCCGGGATATGTAGTCCTCTGCCGAGCCCTGCACATGCTCTTTACTAGCGAAAGCGGCCTCTGTGTGCAGGGCTTTAGTAATAAACAATGACGCTATGTGGGTAATAAAGTGGAGGAATGTTTGTAAATTATTAATACCAAATGATCAGCAGCATTGAGGAATGGAAAATAATGGGCTTTATAGGCATACATAAAAAATCCAAATATTATTTATAACAAGTATTGTGGACATGTACATCAGTGACTGTGGTGACCAGCCAGTGCCGCGGTCTAGAGTACTGCCGGACTTGATAGACTAGGCTAATAGGCCAGAAAGTTCCTGCGTTTGGCGCTTGCCCCAGTGTAATAACATATGAGGCAACCTGAAGAGGTACAATCCTAGAGTAATAGGTGGGGGGTATACAGATGCCAACTCAGGAGATATCGATTCTGCTTTTCATTGATTTAACTAGTTTTGTGCCACAAAAATGCGCTTCTTCTGGAGCTAAATAAATAAGTATATCAAAAGCACTGTTTGTGTCAATGAAGCAAAATGGCTGAATAGACAAGGACTCCAGGGAGACCCCCAGGTCATGCAAGAGGACGCAATATAGAGGGCAAGCACGGGGTCTAAAATATATCAAAGTTATATGTGGGATGGGTAGTCCTCACTAAAATGAATCGGGTAGGTATTCACTCCCTAAGGCCCTCTGATATATCATTCGGAAACTGGCCATCTACTCAAGGCATGCAAAGTTGGTGGAAGTCTAGGAAAACTTTAAAGTACAGTAAAACCTTGGTTTGAGAGTAACTTGGTTTGAGAGTATTTGAGAGAGCACTGTGTGCCTTTGTCATCATTAGAGCCTGCCGGAAGTGCGTTGTTTACCCTCAGGCAGATGTGCAGTCATCTTATTCCCTTCATATGACCTGGTACTGTTCAGCTTTTAATAGTCCACAGCCCAGGGCTGGTTATTGTGTGTGGCTATTATTACCGCCCCTGCACTTTTCAGAGGGTGTTTGATAGATGGTGAGGAGGTGATATGTCTTCCCCTCACTGCTTTTAACCCAAAAAAGGTCAACTTACCGTAAGCACATACATTGTATGTTGTAGAAAGTGATCACCACTCCAGGAAAAATTTAAACAGACCAAGGTAAATCCTTCTCAGTTCGGAGGTTGTAGGTGCTGGCTCTTGCTAATAGCAATAAACAGGAATGATTTCTGGACAGCCGCACTCGTAGATTAGCCTTGTTTATTTAGAAGATACACATCAATTACAGGGTGACAGCAGACAGGAAAAGAGCTGACGTTTCGCACTAGCGTTAGTGCTTACTCATAGCATTGTATGTTGTGCCATGGCCCTAGTCACATGAATGGGCTGTGTTCAGTGTTGGTGCCTCCCTCTGAATGCAACATACTGTTTAAAGCGGAGTTCCACCCAAAAATGGAAGTTCCACTTTAATGGGAGGTGACCCCCTGACATGCCACATTTGCCATGTAATTTTTTTTGGGGGGGGGAGCGGAAACCCTCTTTTTAGAGGGTTCCAGCTCTCACTTCCTCCTGGCGTACCCGCGGCACCAAAAGGAAGATCACCTACCCCCCCTCGGCAATACTCTAGGACAGGTCCCAGATGATTGCCCTGCCAGTCACAGTGCGCAGCGCGGCTTGCGCATGCGCAGTGCGTGTCCGGCTGTGAAGCCAGAGCCGGGCGCCCACAGTGACAACGCCAGCGCCGCAGAGAGGAGGGGGAAACGAGCGGGGCTTCGTTCCCCCGCATCGCTGGACCCTGGGACAAGTAAGTGTCCGATTATTAAAAGTCATCAGCTGCAGTATTTGTAGCTGCTGACTTTTAATTTTATTTTTAAGCGGAACTTCGCTTTAACCCTTTCCTGCCAACCACATATGCAGCCTCTCGGCAGGTGGGCTTTAAGGCTGCATTCACACCTGAGCGTAGCGTCTTTGAGCGCTTTTCCTGTGTTTTTTGGCGCATTTGTATGCAGCGTTTGTGAGCTTTGGCGTTTTTTTTATTAGCCAATAGAGAAAACTATTATCTGTTGCCTCATTTAGGTGTTTCAGCTTTTTTAGCTTTTCCATTAGCTTTTATTTCTTCTTTTATTATCATTTTATTTATTATAATGTTTTTTCGTTAGGGTAAGGGGTTCGTGTTCAGTTTAGGTTAGGATTTGAAGTTGGGGTTAGGGTTATTTATTATTATTTTATTTATTATTATTATTATATTATTATTATTAAATAAATGTAAAATAAATACACAAATAAATAAAAATCATAAATAAAAAAATAAATGAATGCAATAAATGAATACTAAGTAACAATAAAGAAATAATTAACCCTTAACTTAAACCCCTCCCCTTCAAAAAGAAAATAATAAAAAATAACTAAAGACCCTAACACAATTTTTATTATTATTATTATTATTAACTGCTTGCCGACCACCACACGGCAATGTACGTCGGCAGAATGTCACTGGCAGGCAAAAGGGTGTACAGGTACGTCCTCTTTAAGAAGCGGTGTCGCGAGCACGCCGCCAGAGGCGCGCGTGCCCGCCGCGGTCTCCGTGACCGCAGGTCCCACAGACTCGATGTCCGCCGGGTGCCCACGACCGTGTAACAGAGAGGTAGAACGGGGAGATGCTTATGTAAACAAAGCATTCCCCGTTCTGCCTAGTGACAGGACAGTGATCTACTGCTCTCTGTGATCGAGAGCAGTGATCACTGTCCTGTGTGTTGAAGCCACTCCCCCCACAGTTAGAATCACCCCCTAGGACACACTTAACTCCTTCACTGCCCCCTAGTAGTTAACCCCTTCGCTGCCAGTGTCATTTACACAGTAATCAATGCATTTTTAATCGCACTGATCGCTGTATAAATGACAATGGTCCCAAAAATGTGTCAAAAATGTCCAATGTGTCCGCCATAATGTCGCAGTCCCGATAAAAAACGCAGATCGCCGCCATTACTAATAAATAAAAATAAAAATGCCATAAAACTATCCCCTATTTTGTAGACCCTATAAATTTTGCGCAAACCAATCAATACACGCTTATTGCAATTTTGTTTACCAAAAATATGTAGAAGAATACATATCAGCCTAAACCGAGGAAAAAAATAGTTTTTTTTTATATATTTTTGGGGGACATTTATTATAGTAAAATTGTCGCTCTTTTTTTGTTTATAGTGCAAAAACTAAAAAATGCAGAGGTGAACAAATAGCACCAAAAGAAAGCTCTATTTGTGGGGAAAAAAGGACGTCAATTTTGTTTGGGTACAGCTTTGCACGACCGCGCAATTGTCAGTTAAAATGACGCAGTGCCGAATTGCAAAAAACGCTCAGGTCTTTGGGCAGCCAAATGATCCGGGGCTGAAATGGTTAATGTATTTTTTTGTTCGAGTTTGGGTGTTGTTTTTTTTATATTGTTATTGTTAATAATAATAATAAAAAATGTAATATTTTTTAAAGTTAATTATTATTTATTAACGTGTTATTACATATTATTCATTTATTTTACTTATTTATGATGATTTTTAGTTATTTGTGTATGTATTTTCCATTTATTTATTCATATATGTTTCTATAGGAATACAAACGCGCCAAAAACGCCCAAATCTGCCCGATTCGAGCGACAAAAAAAGCTCCAGAACTTGTCTGAGCTTCAGACGACTTGGAGTGGAGATGTAAACCATCTCCGAGTCCATAGAGAATAATTGATTTTTTCTCCTCCGGCGTTTTTGAGCTTCAAACTTGAAGCAGATAATCGCTCAGGTGTGAATGAGGCCTCAGGCCAGGAGGCCGCATACATGTGTCTTTCTGTGCTTAGAGTGCGCACTCTGCACGCTCCCAGCACAGTCACTGGCGGGGACCAGACGCATACTTGTGATCAGGAGCTTTCCGATCATGTGACAGCCAATCACAGGTGGTCACATGACCTGAATGCCCACCTAGGCCTGGTTCACACCTATGCAGGTTGCAGTTTGCATACTCCAGGTGCATTTTGCGTTTTTCAATACACGTTTTTGATGCATTGAAGTCTTTGGAACCAAAAACCAGAAAAACAGTCCCTGGCCCTTTCCATAAAATGCATAGATGTGAACATGATCCATAGGAAACCATGTTAAATGGACTGTGGTGTCTTTCTGCGAAACTGAAATGCACTAAAAAAAATGCATAGGTGTGAACCAGGCCTTAGAAGCTCTTAAAGGGCCAGAAGGTGGCAGGAAGGGATTCATTTTTGTAACAGCAGTGATATGTGTACCGCCCCGAGCAGCTGTTTTTCCCACCACCTGGCCACCCATGTGAACAAACCATTACAATACATTTCTATTATCTACTCCTTTTGGTCTGTTAAATATACAATTGAAAGTCTTTTATTATATCTGTTTGACAAGTGCCGAAAAAAACAAAAAGGTGTTTGTCATCTCACCAGGAATCTTTATGAGCTGATAGCTTCCCAGCCTGTTATCAGCAGTGCTTTACAATATAAAAGGGGTCAGTACAATTACAACACAGTTCAATACAGAAGGAATAGAAGGGCCCTGCTATCTCCATGGACTACAAAACACCTCCTGTTCTGGAGAAGATGTGCATGAACCACATTTGATTGGCTTCTAGTGCTGCTCTTCCTTTTTTTTTTTACTTTGAGCACTACTGTACAAGGGATGACAGGAGGCCCATGCAAAGTTATTTTAGGCGCTAAGAGGGAGGTGTTATGTAGTCCTAGCACACTCCCTGTCCTAGAGGAATAACACTGCTCAATTCCCTTGTCACCCCAGGACAGGAAGTGTAAGATTGTTATCAGACAGTATTAGTGGCAGGATCACCAGGATAAAAGAAGTGTGAATAGAGATGGCAGTCGCCACATCTAAGGAGCTGGAAGCTGCAATGCCATCATTTTATTCTTGGGTTTAAGTACACTTTAACAGGAAAATGACAGATTATACATCTTCAAAGAACTGCACCCAAACCACCTCCTTTTATGTATCTGGTGCTGAGAAAGTCATTTCCTTCTCTATTGTGTTGTCTGAAATGATATTCATGTACTTTATATCTGTGCTGAAAAACAACAATTATGTAGAAGAGAAGAGATGAATGACACACTAAGGGCTTATTTGTTATTAAAGTAGTATTAAACCAAAGGAGTATTAAAAAAAGTGTTTTTTTTTTTTTGTGTAACACAATCGGGTGGATTTACTAAAACTGGAGAGTGCAAAATCTGGTGCAGCTCTGCATAGAAATCAATCCGCTTCCAGGTTTTATTTTCAAAGCTTAACCCCTTCCCGACCAGCCGCTTCAGTTATACTGCGGCAGGTTGGCACTGCTGCGTGATCCGTCGTAGCTGTACGTCAGCTCTTTAAGACGCTGTAGCAGGCGCGCGCGCGCCCGCAGTGTGTCCCCAGAGCCGATGCGCGTGCCCGGCGGGCGCGATGACTGCCAGGCACCCGTGATCGCTTGTGACAGAGCGAGAACCGGGGTCTGTGCGTGTAAACAGGGGAGAGGAGGGGGAGAGGAGAGAGATCATGTGTTCCTACCAAGTAGGAACAACGATCTCTCTCCTCCTCTAGTCAGTCATACCCCCCCCCCAGTTAGAACACGGAACACAGTTAACCCCTTGATCACCCCCTACTGTTAAGTGACAGTTATACAGTAATCAGTGACTATTTATAGCACTGATCGCTGTATAGATGTGAATGGTCCCAAAAAAGTGTCCAATTTGTCCACCGCAATGTCTCAGTCCCAATAAAAATCGCAGATCGCCACCATTACTAGTAAAAATAAATAAATAATAAAAATACCATAAATCTATCCCCTATTTTGTAGACGCTATAACTTTTGCACAAACCAATCAATATACACTTATTGCATTTTTTTTAACCAAAAATATATAGAGGAATATATATCGGCCTAAACTGATTTTTGGATATCTATTATAGCAAAAGGTACAAAATATTGTGTTTTTTTGTTTTGTTTTTATAGCGCAAAAAAATAAAAACCGCAGGAGTTGATCAAATACCACCAAAAGAAAGCTCTAATTGTGGGGAAAAAAAGGCATACATTTTGTTTGGGTACGTCACACGACCGCACAATTGTCAGTTAAAGCGACGCAGTGCCGTATCGCAAAAGATGGCCTAGTCAAGAAGGGGGCAAATCCTTCCAGGGCTGAAGTGGTTTCCTTGTGTTTTCAGTGTCCTTTGGGAATATGGTTTCTACTCCCACCGGAAGGCTGCCATGAATGTGGACTCCTCACATCATCCTCATCATTCACTCTTCTGTGCTATATTACGGACTTTATCATTTTCATTTCCTATGACTGCATCTCAGAGTATATCTATGTATTATTATTATTATTATTATACAGTATTTATATAGCGCCAACAGTTTACGTAGCGCTTTACAACTTGAGGGTAGACAGTACAAGTACAATACAATTTGATACAGTAGGAATCAGAGGGACCTGCTCCTTAGAGCTTACAATCTAAGAGGGGAGGTCAAGAGATACAAGAGGTAATAACTGTGGGTGATGTGCTGATTGAGAAGATAAATGTACAGTTGTTAGGTGGGGGCCAGATAGGCTTCTCTGAAGAGATGAGTTTTCAGGGATCGTCTGAAAGTGGATAAAGTAGGAGAAAATCGGACGGATTGGGGTAGAGCATTCCAGAGGATGGGGGAGGCTCTGGAGAAGTCCTGAAGGCGAGCATGGGATGAGGTGACAAGGGAGTTTGAGAGCAGGAGGTCTTGGGAGGAGCGAAGAGAACGATTAGGTTGGTATTTTGTGACTAGGTTAGAGATGTAGCTAGGGGCCAAGTTGTGGATGGCTTTGTAAGTTATAGTTAGTATCTTGAATTTAATTCGGTGACTGAGTGGCAGCCAATGGAGGGATTGGCAGAGGGGTGTAGCAGACGCTGAGCGGTTTGTGTGGTGGATGAGCCTGGCCGCAGCGTTCATGATGGACTGAAGTGGGGATAGCCTATTTAGAGGTAAACCAATGAGGAGGGAGTTGCAGTAGTCAAGGCGGGAGATGACCAGGGAGTGGATTAGAAGCTTTGTGGTGTCAATGGTTAGGAAGGGGCGTATCTTGGAGATGTTGCGAAGACAGAGGCGGCAAGCTTTGGATAGTGATAGAATGTGGGGTCGAAAGGTTAGTTCAGAGTCCAGCATTACACCTAGGACCTTGGCGTGGGGAGATGGGTTGATAGTTGAGCCGTTGATCTTGACAGGGAGATCAGGGGAAGTGGCACCTGAGGGAGGAAATATCATGAGCTCGGTTTTGGATAGGTTGAGTTTGAGAAAGTGATGTGACATCCAGGCTGATATGTCTGCTAATAAGTTGGTAATGCGTGAGGAGACAGATGGAGAGAGCTGGGGGGTGGAGAGATAGATTTGGGTGTCATCAGCGTAGAGATGATATTTAAAGCCGTGGGAGGCAATCAACTGACCCAAGGAGGTGGTGTAGATTGAGAAAAGGAGAGGTCCGAGAACAGAACCTTGGGGGACCCCAACGGAAAAAGGAAGAGGAGAGGAGGAAGTAGAGTTGTAAGTGACACTGAAGGAGCGGTGGGATAGGTAGGATGAGAACCAGCGAAGAGTGCAGTCACGGAGACCAAAGGAGTGGAGTTTTTCGAGGAGGAGTGGGTGGTCCACTGTGTCAAAGGCAGCAGAGAGATCCAGGAGAAGTAGTACAGAATAGTGTCCATTGGCTTTAGCCATTAGTAGGTCATTTGAGAGTTTGAGGAGAGCAGTTTCCGTGGAGTGTTGAGGGCGAAAACCGGACTGAAGGGGATCAAGAAGTTTATTCATGGTCAGATGGTCACTTAATCGGTTGTAGACCAGTCTTTCAAGAAGTTTGGAGGAGAAGGAGAGTAAGGAGATGGGACGTAAGTTGTTGAGATTGGTGGGATCCAGTGAGGGCTTTTTTAGTATGGGGGTGACTAGTGCATGTTTTAGAGAGTTTGGGAAGATGCCACAAGAGAGGGAGAGGTTGACAATGTGAGTTAGAGAGCGTAGAATCGAGTCAGAGGGTGAGCGTAGCATTTGCGAGGGAACAGGATCCAGGGGGCAAGTGGTTAGATGAGTGCTAGATAAAAGTTTAGCAACCTCAGTAGTAGTAGCAGGGTTGAATGAGGGAAGTAATGACTGTATCTGTGGACATGGGGTGTTGCATGGGGGAGGTTTTTGCGCATTGGCGATCTCCTCATGAATTGTATCAATCTTAGTTTTGAAGTGATTGGCAATCTCCTGGGCGGTGATTGAGTTGGTGGGTGGAGGCAGTGGAGGACAGAGTAGAGTGTTGAAGGTAGAGAAGAGTTGACGTGGACTGGATGAGAAGGTGTTGATGAGTGTGATAAAGTAGGTCTGTTTGGCAGTGTGAAGGCAGGAGTAGTATTTTAGGAGGGCAGATTTATATTGTGTGAAGTCTTCCAGGGTCTTAGTCTTATGCCACAGGCGCTCAAGAGCGCGGCTACGTTTTCTGAGACTTCTGGTGTCATCTGTTTGCCAGGGTTGTAGCAGTCGGGGCCTAATTCTGCGTGTAGTGAGGGGGGCCAGCTTGTCTAGGGAGGAGGACAGTGAGCTGTTGTAAATGAAAGTAGCTAGGTTGGGGCAGGACAGGGGGGAGATTTTGTCATAGAGGTGATCAGTAGCAGAGTAGAGAAGAGAAGGGTTGAGGTGGCGAAGGTTTCTGCGTGTAGCTGTTGGGCGGTTGGAGGGAGAAGAGGTGGAAGACAAGAAGAGAGCAAAACTAATAAGGTGGTGATCAGAGAGTGGGAGTGGATTGTTGGAAAGGTTGCACGGAGTGCACAGATAGGAGAAGGCAAGGTCAAGGGTGTTGCCGTTGGAGTGGGTAGGAGCCTGTATCCATTGCTTCAGGTCAAGCGATGAGGTTAGACTGAGAAGTTTAGAAGTAATAGTAGTGTTAGTGTTGACAGGGATGTTGAAGTCCCCAAGAATAATTGTGGGGATTTCAGAAGAGAGAAAGTAGGGTAGCCAGGCAGAGAAGTCATCAAGAAAGGCTGATACCGGTCCAGGGGGCCGGTAGATGACAGCAATTCTTAGAGAAATGGGAGAGAAAAGACGAATGCAATGTGCCTCAAAAGAGGAGAGTGTCAGAGAGGGAGGTGGGTGAAGAACCTGATAGGTGCTGCATGGGGCTAGAAGGATTCCCACTCCACCTCCCTTGTTATATATTTTGGATTTTTCTTTTAATTCTTTGCACCAAACACTTGTTAAACTGTTTGGAGACCCCTACCCTAGACTGATGGGAGCGCAGGGGAGAAGAAGCTGTGAGGACCAGTCTAGGGAGTAGCAGAGGAACAGGTCGTCCCAATATTCTCCCCGTATACCTGGGACCTCCACTGCCCACCTCTCTCTACACCTGGACAGCGCCTGTGGTGTCTTTTTAAAGAGTTCTTTGTAAGTCACCGAGAGTGGTTTGGCTAATTTCTCACCCGACAGTAGTGATTCCAGATCTGATGCCTTCTTTGTTTATCTATGTATGGGGGATGAGCGCCCAACCACGGCATAGAAGACCTTTGGTGGAGAGACTCATTTGGATCCGTCGTTACCAAAACCCGAGGCTGGGGTAGATAGCCACACGCCTGTATGATCTCTGTAAAAGGGGATCAAAGGAGCTGGTAAGGAGCAGTATTTACATTGGTGGAGGAACCCTTTTATAACAATATCCCTCTGGGTGTAATGATCGTAGGACTCACATCACATGGATGCTTGTCACATCTACCTCTGAAGGAGTGTTCTGACAGTGAACTTTCTCTTTCGTTTACTCCTTTTTGAATGGACTCAATGTATTTATTTTTTCCATGCTGGATTTATTTTGTTCCATGTATGGTTCATAACAATTTTTTTTTTAATATTTGTCACTTTATTGTGGGTGCAAAATTTTCACATTAAGAGTTGATTTAATTGTTTATTACTCAAGTTTTTAGCGCAGCTATTTCCGATTTTAGTTTGTTATAGTGTGGGTGTCTCACATTTTATAGTTGCAGCTTGGTTTCATATGATATTTTACATCCTGTATTTGGTATATACAGAATATATGGGGATAGCGCAGTAATTTTTACTTGGTATAGAGGTTAATTGAACAAGCTGTAGTTAGAAGCTGAAGGCTACCATGCACAGCTGCACCAGATTTTAGTAAATCTACCCCATTGAGTACAATATAATAAACATTCCCCACTTAAATATTTGTTAAGCCACAAGCACACTGTATTCTGTACGATACCTTTTCTTCTACAGAAGTTTAGCAGCAGAAAAACACAATAAAAAGCCAAATTTTTGCATGTGCGTTCACACACGTTTATGCACATTCACACACATTCACGCATCTGGCGTTAATGCATTCTATTGACCAGAATGTTAATTTATTCTGGCCATTAGAATGTATTGTTATTATACAGGATTTGTATAGCGCCAACAGTTTGCGCAGTGCTTTACAATATAAAAGAGGACAGTACAATTACAACACAGTTCAATACAGTAGGAATAGAAGGGCCTTGCTCATGGAGCTTACAATATAAATGGAGTAAAAGGTAATAGCTGCAGGGGATGATCTGATAGAGGTGACTCAAGTACAGGTCTTAGGTGGAGGTGGGGTAGGCTTCCCAGTATAAAAGAGTTTTCAAGGATTGCCTAAAGCCAGACAGGATAGGGGCTGACCGGACAGATTGGTGTAGGGAATTCCAGAGGATGGGAGAGCCTCTGGGGAAGTCCTGGAGATGAGCATGGGAGGAGGTAACAAGGCAGCTAGAGAGCAGGAGATCTTGGGGGGAGTGGAGAGGACGATTAGGGTGCTATTTGCAGATGAGGATGGTAATGGAGCTGGGGGGCAGTCTTGTGGACAGCCTTGTATGTTGTGGTTAGTATTTTGAATTTTGCATGTTGGGCTAGTGGAAGTCAGTGAAGAGATTGTCATAGAGAGGCAACATTCACTGATTGGTTAGTAAGGTGTATGAACGTGTGAGCGCACATAAATGCACCCAGCGTTAATTTACGGTATGTGCATTTAGGTGCTTTTGAGCATTTTTTATGTGCAAAAGCTCCTCTCCTGAACGCAGCTTTGGTGTTTTTTTTCTGCCTCTAAACTGCAAACGCCTATAGTGTACAGAAAATGGATTGTCATAAAGAACGAAAATCAGAACAAACGAAAATCCGAAAATACAAAAATCCGAAAGAACGAAAAACATTCCAGTTTAACGAGTTGATTACATTCAGATAATTTAGTTTTTCGTATTTTCTATTGTAATTAAATTATTAACTATTATTATAGTTTTTATTACTATTTATTATTAAAAACTATAGGAAAAATAGCTGAAGTCATTAATTCTTCTATTCAGGTCTCTGCGCCATAGCAGCTAATTTGGGATAGATTAGATTTACATTTTTATTGGAATTTCCTTTCAAATTTGGCTAAAGTAACTGTTAGTGAACATAACGAATACGAATGCATCCGAAATTATGAATTATCCGAAGTTACGAATGTTGCATCTAAATGAATGGTAGGAAACAAATACGAATGCATCTGAAGTTACGAATGATCCGATAAACGAAAAAAACAAACAAAAAAAACAAAAAACAAAACAAATGAAACGAAAGTGAAACTAAACAAATTTTTTGGTAGTGCCAATGTCTAATTGGGGTTAATTTACTAAAGGCAAATAGTCTATGCACTGCAAGTGCAGTTGCTCTAGATCTAAGGGGAGCATGCAAGGGAAATAAAAAAAAAACAGCATTTTTGCTTGCACATGATTGGATGATAGAAAACAGCAGAACGTTTCCTCATTTTAGAGCTTCCCCTCAGATCTAGAACAACTGCACTTGCAGTGCACATACTATTTGCCTTTAGTAAATCAACCTCCCAAGGCTAACATGGAGAAGCGTTTAGAGGAAGAGAAAAAAAAGCTCAAACACCTGTAAAAGCAGCCATTTTTTACGTCAAGTGTGCATGGGCCCTTAACATTCATATTCATGTAAACATATGAGATCATCTCTCATCGCCAGCTCTTCCTCCTCACACAGAGACAGCGTGTGAGGAGGGAGAGCTAACTGCTGCAGCGGTGAGTAAAAAAAAAAACGAAAAAAAAGTGACGTCAGTGCCATCTGTCCCCACTGTCATCTGTCCCCAGTGCCACATATAAGTGCCATCTGTCATCAGTGCCATCTGTCATCAGTGCCACATATTAGTGCCATCTGACATCAGTGCCACATATTAGTGCCATCTGTTATCAGTGCCACCTGTCAGTGTCACGTGCCATCTATTATCAGTGTCACCTGTCATCAGTGTCACGTATCAGTGGCATCTGTCATCAGTGTCACGTGTCATCAGTGCCACATATCAGTGCCATCTGTAATCAGTGTTACGTGTCATCAGTGCCACGTATCAGTGCCATCTGTCATCAGTGTCACGTGTCATCAGTGCCACGTATTAGTTCCATCTGTCATCAGTGCCACGTATTAGTGCCATCTATCATCAGTGCCATGTATTAGTGCCATCTGTCATCAGTGCCACTTATTAGTGCCATCTGTCATCAGTGCCACGTGTCATCAGTGTCATCAGTGCCACATATTAGAGCCATCAGTCATCAGTGTCACGTGTCATCAGTGCCACATCAGTGTCAACAGTGCCACATATCAGTGCCACGTCAGTGTCACGTGTCATTGTCCTGGTGCTCCAGGGCCTTCATAAGTGTAATAGGTAGTCAACAAGTTAGATGTGTAATTTATGCTCCTTGAACACCTGATGGTGCTCCCTGCATGTTGGGTCTCTCTATGTGGCCAGGCTGTGAAAAAGTCCCACACATGTGATATCATAATACTCAGGAGGAGTAGCAGAATGTATTTTGGGGTGTTATTTGTGGTATATACATGCCATGTGAGAGAAATAACCTATTACAATGACAATTTTGTGGGGAAAAAAAATCTTCATTTTGCAAAGAATTGTGGGAAAAAATGACAACATCAAAAACCTCACCATACATCTTACTAAATATCTTGGAATGTCTACTTTCAAAAAATGGGTCATTTGGTGGGTATTTGTACTTTCCTGGCTTGTTCAGGTCGCAAGAAATGAGAATTTTTATGATTTGCACCACAGTTTGTAGACTCTCTAACTTTCACACAGACCCAATACTATCCACTAATTTGGGTTATTTTTACCAAAGAGATGTAGCAGTATAAATTGTGGCCAACATTTATGAAGAAAAATTAATCATTTGCAAAATTTTATCACAGAAACAAAGAACAATGCATTTCTTTTTCAAAATTTTTGGTCTTTTTTCATTTATAGCACAAAAAATAAAAAACCCAGAGGTGATCAAATACCACCAAAAGAAAGCTCTATTTATATGAAAAAAAGGACAAAAAAATCATTTGGGTACAGTATTACATGACTAATTGTCATTCAAAGTGTGAGAGCGCTGAAAGCTGAAAATTGGTCTGGTCATGAGAGGGGTTTGAGTGCCCAGTTGTCAAGTGGTTAAAGGCACATTTTTTTGTTGTCAATTTTTCAAATGACATTTTTTTTTTTTATTGCATTTAAGTCCAAATATGAGATCTGAGGTCTTTTTGACCCCAGATCTCATATTTAAGAGGACCTGTCATGCTTTTTTTCTATTACATGAGATGTTTACATTCCTTGTAATAGGAATAAAAGTGACCCAATTTTTTTTTTTAAATGGTAAAAATAAATAAAATCAAGTAAAATAAATAAGAAAAATTTTTTTTTTAAAGAGCCTGTCCCGACGAGCTCACATGCAGAACGAACGCAAACGTGAGTGGCGCCGGCATATGAAAACGGTGGTCAAACCACACATGTGAGGTATCGCCGTGATCATTAGAGCAATAATTCTACCCTAGACCTCCTCTGTAACTCAAAAAAATTGGCCTAACTTTACTGTTGTCTTATTTTTTTATTCAAAAAAGGGAATTTTTTCCAAAAAAGTGCGCTTGTAAGACCACTGCGCAAATACAGTGTGACAAAAAGTATTGCAATGACCGCCATTTTATTCTCTAGGATGTTAGAAAAAAAAATGTATAATGTTTGGGGGTTCTAAGTAATTTACTAGCAAAAAACTTGTTTTTAACTTGTAAACACCGATTCTGAAAAAGAGGCTCTGTCTTTACTAAGTTATAGCTATTCCTATAAAATCCAACAATGCAAAAATCTGCATTTCCACTAGATGTCACTGTTCACTCATCAAGTGTACTGAGACCCAGTCTTTATTTGCTAATTGCTAGGATATTTCTTTTTAACTGCTATACCATTTGAAATCACATGTGCTTGCTTGGAATCTTTTCTTGTAAAAATTCAGTTTGGTGCACAATTTGATGTGCTATCAAAAAACAATATTGCTACAGCCACTTCACTGGTTCCAACTCTCAAAACTGCCTTATATAGTTTACAGTCTTCCACGGTGTTGCTACAATTACTGTAATTTAGTGATTTAAGCAGAAAGTGTCAAATCCTCCTGATAAATTTCTCATTGAAATTAAAAGAAATGTCTGTTTATAGGATTTTTTAAAATCAGATTTTATTTTAAAAAACATTTTCGTAAAGCCTACATAGAACAAGCTGCCACACAGGGCAGAAGAACAAATCAAGAAAAACAAGAGTACAGCTCAATCCAAAGATATTTTCTCCCAACAGGGATGGGGTACGCTACAACAAATAGATAGCAATGGGCTCTACAAAGACCACCCAAAGAAAAAACAGTTATGAGATTTTAGCCAATAGTGGGACAGATGAAATCTGTCCAGCATGAACATATGGAGTCGAAGTTGTGCATACCATTGCGTGTTTATAGAGTAAACAAACAAAAAAATTACTGCGCTAACATCAGGGAAAAAAAAAAAGTTAATAGGTGATATTAGCTAAAAAAGAAAAGTCCCATAAGTGATACAGTCCTGTGAAGAGTGACACAGTCCAAACCTTGTAAATCACTCCAAACAAATGTGAAAAATTCAATATTCAACATAAATCACATGCACATCTTCATAGTGAGAATCATAAAGAAAGGTGGATCACCCAGGTGTGCCTCCATCATATAATGAGAGATGGCCACTTACCAGAAAGAGTAGACTCTAGGTTATAAGAGTCATAAACACAGTATGGTAGAATCTCCTTTTAAGGCAGAAGTCATCAACTCTTTCTCATTTATAGTATAACAGGAGACCTCAACATCTTTACTTAAGTGTCAAATGGAAACACTCACATAGGAATAGTGGATGGTTCACTGGCATATCATACATGCAAGATGTAGCATAAAACTGTATAAAATATGTATTTCAAGTAAAAGATTTCCAACTACTCAGTGAAAAGTGGTTAAAAGCTGTGTTTATAGATTGTTAATTATTTATTATGCACCGAGCACAGCAATATATATATATATATATATATATATATATATATATATATATATATATATATATATATATATATATATGTGTGTGTGTGTGTGTGTGTGTGTGTGTATAGAAAATGTTGTTTTTGTTTTTTTGGAATAAGCAAAGTTTAAAAAAAATAATATTAAGATACAGTTTCCCCATCAAAAGTCTAAAATAATAGCATTACTAGAATATACAACATTATAAAGTACTTGTTAAAGTTAACATAACTTTCATTTCTTTTATTCTCAATTTTTTTGTGTTTTGGTGCAGTTTAATTACCCTTTTATTTTGTATATTTTTTAATCCACTGCTACAAAAATAAATGAACGAACAAATATATGAAAAAAAAAATTGTGTATGAATCAGTGAAAAAAAGGAAGGAATGATTTAGGGCTATGTGTTAATAACTACTAGTTAATAAGGGGTTAGAGTGGGAGGAAAAAAAATGTTATTTCAAACTTTAAAAACTTTATATAAATGTATTTTTTCTTAGGGGTTTGCTAGAGCAAACATTTTGAGTAGGTCAAAGGACGAGCCCTTGCTCTAGCTACAACCAAAATATAATGTAGCAATTTTGTTAAACTCTTCATTCACACAGTATCCATTGTCAGTGCTTCTGCAACAAAGACCAGTAGACAGCTGAGTCCAAGAAGTTTTTCCAGTTTTCCAGGCTTAACCTTATACACACAAGGACCCAAACTGGTCAAATTGTGGGTTGCAAGTCTTGTCCTGGCTTCATTCTATATGCAGCAGCTCCCTGTCAATAATAGAGATTGTTCCTACTACCTTTGCTAACCAGCTTGATATGTGTGTTAATATGGGGCAAAAAGTAAAATGAATTTTTATTCTCAATACTATTAATATTTTAACCACAGACACTTATCAGAATACATTTTTATATATTTTACGAAAGTGCTCCTTTAAATGATTTGCATAAAATATGTCCCCTCTAAGTGTTATATTTTTTCCCCAATCCCTGTCACTGGAATTTTTACTACACGGGTTGCTATACTTGCAATAGTAAAGAAATGTATAAATAACGAATGCTCTAATGTAGCACTGCCACAAAATGAAATCTGCACTTGGACACTTCTAAATTGTGTCCCACCTCCAGTGTTAATTTGGTCGCAGATCTGCGCAAATTTGTCTCAATTGGCTGCCCAGGATTGCAGGTGGAGGGGTCAGAAATATGCTTAAAAACGATTGAAATGTGATGCAATCTAACTTTCGTCAAATTTTCTTGCTAATTTGTTGGATGTGCGCATGTTTTCTTGAAATAATATTTTGTCTCGCTACAAAGCTGAGAGATAAAATGTGGCATATGCGAAATTAGCCTAGTGATTTATCTGATGGCTAGATTGACGCTTAACTAATAATAATATATTCCATATTTATTTGGCAAATATATATATATAGAGAGAGAGAGAGAGAGAGAGAGAGAGAGATACAGATATATATCTTGGACAAAGAAGGAATATATGTACAAAATCACTCTGCACTCCTTTCAACTCAACCTGTATATAAAGTTTCTTTCTTTGGTGAAGGATTGTTTGCAATGTTCTTCATGTGTCCTCTCAGCACCACCAGATTAACCCCACCAGTGTCAGCTGTCATAAAGTGTCCGCTGTAAATAACTATTCATGGCAGTAATTTCAAAAGCACTGAGTATGAGCAGATGACGCAGCAGCCTGGGATCAGTAAATGAAAAGAACGAGGCACATATGCCCTGTTAAAATAATGTTTTTACAAACCACTTGTATTTGTTAAATCAGCTTTTAAAGGTTGGAGACCACAAAATAGGACATTCTATAAGATACCCAACACCAATCTGCTTCAATTTTATCGCCAGCTATAAGGTGATTTATTATTTGTCTTTAGAAGGCCGTACACATAGTATGACAGTAACACATTGGATTTGACTTGCTTCTCTACTACTCTAATCTTAGTGGACTGGGATGAACTGTGAGGCCACTCCTATCTCTACAACAACTAAAAAAGACAACGTTGAACTAGCCAAAAGTTATTACCCACTTTGTCTATCTGTGGTCAACCTTCACTGGCATGCCCTGATGCCAGATTTAAAAAAAAAACTGCAATCCATATTAATGCAGTCAAAAATAAATAAATGCTTTTTTTTTTTTTTAAATATTGTTGCTTTAAGCGCCTACGTTTGTTTTGATATAAGACTCTTGTAGTATCCTGTAAAACAGCACTCTCACATGAAGGGTCAGCCCCAGGAGTCAATTAGTCTTTGCTTCAGTGCACATATACTGACAGGAGAAGAGAGCAGAGTGAGCAGGCAGATGACCTCATCAGTGTGTTGCTTCACCCCTTTCTGTTCAATGAGCAGACTGAGGTTATGTATTTGACCAAATTATACTGTTGATGCAGTGGAGGTTGAGAATAAGGTTGTGCTTTCTGGATACTAAAAAAGCTAAACATAATAGAAATCCTTTAACGTGTAAACAGTTCCCATATATGTATTTGTAATGTTTAATTTTTGCCTAGAGATGGGCTCCAATTAAAGATAATGCATTGCATTTTCAGAATTTATTTTAGTTATACATGTGGGAAAGGCCAGCTGCACTTTCCAAAACACTGGGCCTGATTTACTATGGACCACAGATCAATGTCTGCCTGGTTAAAAAAAGGATACTTACCTCTAACCACTGAATGTGGACACCCTGGGGGAAATTTCCTAAAAGTGGAGAGTGCAAAATCTGGTGCAGCTTTGCGTGATAACCAGTCAGCTGCTAACATCAGCTTGTTCAATTAAGCTTTATCAATAAAACATGGAAGCTGATTGGTTTCTATGCAGAGCTTAACCAGATTTTGCACTCTCCAGTTTTAATAAATCCACCCCCTGTTCTCAAGACGGTTGAAGGAAAACTGACACTTCCGGGAGTGTCAATCAACATGGTCTCCTGCAGTGTTCAGTGGTTCCTCCCTCTGACATTTATGTCACTAATAAGCCCTGTAAGGACATAGAGACCAGAAAAAGGAACCATTGATTGCTGCAAGAAACTTAGGAGATCCACACATCCAGAAATGTTTTTTTTTTCCCTGTGAATTCTACATTACATTTAACTCAACCTCTATATAACTTTTCTTTCTTGAGTGAAGGATTGTCCACAATGTTCTTTATGTTTCTTCTCAGCATCATCAGACTTACCCCACCAGTGTCAGCTTTGGACTCAGCTGCAGCAGCATTCTGGTAGCATTAGCAGGAGAAAAGGTAAGTATGTACTTGATTTCTCTCCAGGTACATCTATTTTGTTATTTCTATCCTCTCCCCGTTATGCACTACTGTGCCACCCACACCACAGCCCATCCCATGAAAACTGGGCCTCAGTGTGTAAATGGTGAAGCCTTGTGGCATTTTCTGGGATCAATGACGCAGGGAGAATTCTGTAATTGGAGGAGAGCACAAATAAAAGGAAAAAAAAAAAGTGAAGAGAGCCATGTCATTAGACCTGTCTCTCCACCGCTCTCTCTTTTTCTCTTTACAACTCTTATTCCTTTTTGTGTTCCAGTGGCTTTGGAGAACTGGAGCGGTGGTGTCAAGAGCAAAATTGTAAAGCACATCACCGTGCTCTATATATAAATTTTTTTTACAACACCATTATTGCAGTGGGGATACCAAACTTATGCTTTTCAAAGAGTCTCCATATGGTTGGTTTACTAATGGAGTGAAGAATGTTCCCTTGTATACTGTACATTGCTTTTTATCAGTGAATAAGGAGAAGCTGTGTTTACTCCAATCATCAATTTTTGTGCATGCAATAATCCATTATTTTCTTTGTTTCTTGCACATAATTCAGTGTCTAACGTGAACACAGCCTCTCGTTATTAACTAGGACAAATGAATATGCACTTGAAAATTGAATATTCTTTCCTATTTAGTAAATCAACATCATTAGATAAGCATGGTGCAAGGCAGCTAGCATTTTCAGAAGCAGGCCATCAATTGCAATCTCCATGTTTATTACGCTAGCGCTTGTCTTTTTTGTAAGGATTGTGAGCTTTGACAACTGTTGTGTCTTGATTTTTATCAATGGGATATTCAGTGCCTGAAAAAGTACATTATATGAGCTGCATGAAGGTATATTAAAATAATCCATCTCTACAATCTTTACTATCAAGTTGCAACAGTATCTTGTTTCTTGACACTTACGAAAATACTGGGGAAAATATGCAGCTAACAGTGAACTTTTTAAAAATAAAATACATTATTAATTCAAGACCAAACCATAAGTCCCAAAGCAAAATGCCAGGCTTAATCCAGGTCCCTGACCGATAAAGGTTAATAACCTCTGAATTAAACACAAATGTAAACCATGTGTGAATATCTGCTTTGTGCAGTGACAGACCTCTTATCTACACATTAACTCTAGTGACACATATAGGATTTGCCCTCTTTTTCTATATCCTGTTAGCTGTTGTGGTTGTGCATAGATCACACCATGCTGTGTACTCACCAGATGGGCAAATGGCACTGCACGAAACAATAATAGGCTATATACGCAATGCTACCTTTAAATTAATATTTTTTTTTGTGTTAATGAAAAAAATTGCAATGCGTTCATTTCCACGACATATTATAACCATCTGTGCCACGTGCTTTTCTGCATTCCTATTAGCTTTCAGGGACATTTTCCATATCAAAGCTGCTCATCCTTTTTGTAGAAAATCTCAAATATATTTAGGCAAATTGTGATATAACACAATTTAGAATTTGCCAACCCAATATATCCTATTTCCTATGGTAAGTCAACAATTTTAAATACGTCAGTAAAAGCAAGGATCTCCTGAACATGAGATTTATTAAAATTGAATTTGTTCTTTTTTTTCATTCTTTTTCCCTATTTTGTAGAACTACAGTATTTAGCAACTACGCAAGGCTGAAGGTTACAGGTAACTTGAAGAGGGAATGGTTATGTCTGACCAAACTCTAGAATTACAGTATGTGGGGCTGAAAAAGTCATAAGGGCTTATTGATACAGAAGTTGAGCTTTTTGTTTCTTCATTGTTATTATCTACTTCACTGGCTGCTTTTTGAGATATTTATAAAACTGGGAACTACAGGATAGCAAAATACTTTAAAAATGCTAAGTGGAAGCAGATTATTTTACAAACTCCATAGGAAAAATGGCCGTATTTGAAAACTTCATTGTGCGTTAACATTTTCTGCTGAAGTTGAACATAGAAGAGGAAAAGTTCTGTATTCCAAGTAACCAATCACATCATTTCTATAGCCTCGTATTAATCAAGCAATCCAGAAAATATTTTCTGGATTGCTGGATATTCTGGAAATTCCATTGCAAATTTTTAGATTGGTCTTCTTTAGAAATGCCAAAGAAGTCTATACAAAGACATGTTTGAGCTTAGGTTTACACTGGGAACTGCAAGTCACATGCGATTTTGTGCAGTGCGATTTGAGCCCATTCATTGAACAACATGAACACACTTTGAATTCCTTTATTTATTTAACAATTTGTTAAAGACCAATCATTGTGGAATAAGGAGACTTGGAAGCATCAGACTTTGGCCCTTAACTAGAGTACAGAGTGCATAAAGCTGCACACCAGGAAAAATTGCAAGCTGTATGGAGAGAGGTCCCTGGGATTCTCCTACAACAGCCCATTCCAGGTGTATCACTAAAAGTTGTACAGCGAGAGGAAACCCAAGGAAAAACAAGACAGCTACATGGTAAGCTTAAATCCATTGAGACCCACAAAGAGGCTTATAAGGAAGTTTCAAAGAACTTACACCATTATCTTCAAGCCTACCTGTAAAAGCCATGGATCCTGACAATATTACACAGGCGAATGGTCACATGTCAGGTTCATGCTCCGGCTGTGGAACCCAGTGAACCACCATCTGCTAATGCACCTAAAGACAGAGATGCATCACCTCTTGTCCCAGATGATAGAACCAAGACTCAATCCCCGAGGTGCTCCCAGAAATCTAACTTCAGCAGACCCCCTGTACATTTTGCACAGGATGAATCTGAATGGTCTCCAAACTTGCCAGGGACAGGAAATTCAAGTGGGATGGAGTATCGTGTAGTGCCCATTTACTCATGAGGAGATTCATGACACAGGCCCCTTTAACTCCACTTTAGACAACACTTTGGGTTCCTAAACACACCCAGGGAAGGTAGGTTACCTTCCTTTAGCAGTTAAGAAAGGCCCGGTGTGTAGCAGCCAGGTGAACTGGCAGGCCGTCTTTTGGCAGGCCAGCTGTGAACTGGCAGGCCGGCTGTTGGGCCAGAGCCCAATAGCATGCCACTTCTCCAAAAGGCAGAGATAGTATGGGGACACCCTTCCCACTTGCTACCAGAATGCTCCATTTCCAGTTGGGTGGCTCTTTGTCCTTGGACCTTGGCTCCCACCAGTTCTTCGCTTTTGTTACCTGAGTTACCTTGAACTTCACTGAGAAGGACCCTGCCCATGAGGATGATTTTAAGCAACTGTGTGCTGAATAGTTTTACTAAAACTCTGTTGTTATAGTCTTACAAAGACTGTTATGCAACCAAATGTTGCACTGATTCAACCACAGACCTATTGCTATGAAGAGTCCACCATGTCTGTGAAGCTTTCATAATCTATTTTGTTTTATTCTGCATTGTATGCATGCTCTTTGTCATCCTGAATCTTCACCAGTGTGGTAAACTGCAAGTTACAGTTACTCCCTATCTGATTATATGGCCGATTATCTATTCCAAGTATGTAAAAAGCTACAGATTTATAAAATCGAATAGTCTGTGCCAGGGCCATCTTTAAGGCAGGCAAAAGGGGCAGCTGCCAAGGGCTCCATTATTGTTGTGGGGCCCAAAGCAGCTGCGTCATACTTGCCAACTATCGCAGTTTAAAATCCCTTGTCCCTTGAAGTTTTAGTCCCGTGCTGTGTCCCGATATCTCAGTGTGAAGTTCTGTTACTAATGCTGCCCAGCTTTGCATGCTGGAAAGTTTTGCCTACAACTGTGGTCATTAAGCCTAACATCTGCCTGTTCTGCAAAGGTAAGCAAATTGGAGGTGGAACCCTTATTCAGATTAACATGGTGCCACAGCACCGTGAATTTTGCTGCATGTAAATATGCACATCTTAGCAGATGCGTGAGGGTGTCATTAACAATTCATGGCACTGCTGTGTATCTGCTAAAGGGCAGCATGTTTCTGTGGTGTCAGGAAATCGATTTTGCATGTATTCCCGACACACAAAAATGTGAACACAGGCTAAATGTCTCAGTTACATTGGTGGTCAGTGTAAATATTCTCATTACATTGTGTCTTGGTGTACAGTACTTTCATTTACACTAGTGGGCAGTGTGAAAGTACCCCTTACATTAGTGGTCAGTGTAAATCCCTCCTTACATTGGTGGTTACTGTGAATGCTCCTAATACATTAGTGGTCAGTGTAAATCCCCATTACATTAGTGGTCAGTGTAAATTCCCAATACATTAGCAGTCAGTATAAATCCCCATTACATTGGTGGTCAGTGTAAATCCTCATTACATGGATGGCCAGTGTAGAAACTCCTCTTTATATTGGTAATCAGTAAAAAAAACAAACAAACTTGCATTTGTGGTCAGTTTCGTATCCT
Organism: Aquarana catesbeiana; assembly: GCF_042186555.1. Taxonomy (NCBI): domain Eukaryota; kingdom Metazoa; phylum Chordata; class Amphibia; order Anura; family Ranidae; genus Aquarana; species Aquarana catesbeiana. The sequence continues at coordinate 149,900,018 of NC_133327.1, read as the reverse complement.
CCCTTACATTGGTGGAGATTGTAACTGCCCCCTTACATTAGTGGCTAGTGTAGAAATCCCACTTTATTGGTTGTTGATGTAAAATTCCCCATTACATTGGTTGTCAATGTAAATTCTTCAATACATTGGTGATCAGTGTACATTTCCCTTTACATTGGTGGTAAATGCAGAATTGCCCTTACACTGGTGATCAGGGTAAATTTTCCTTTACATTGGTGGTCAGTGTAAATCCCCCCTAGCATTGGTGGTCGGTGTAAAGGTGTCACCTTACATTGGTGGTCAGTACAAATCTCCTCGACAATGGTTGTCAGTGTAAATTCTCCTTTACATGGAAGTTGTAATGAAATGTCCCACACTCTGCTTGAGTGCCTTTGTCATATACCGCTTCCTCAAGTCTGAATATAGATATTAGATATTATTGCCGCATATTACAACCAGGAACAAGGCAGGACTTGTTTGGCCGCAAGCTGGAACATGAACTGTTTATTGAAACCCAGGTACACAGAGGTAACACTCAGGACATTCAGGGCGGGGTAGACTGTCCAATCAGCAGGAAGAGCTGTTGGAGGAATTCCCTCCTCCCTCCTCCCTCCTCACAGCAAATACATATACACATCCCATAATACCCAAGGCAGACAGACACAATAGAACAATGGATTACAGCCACACCATAAACGACCCAGCAAAGTGTCCCCAACAGTATGAGACAATATACAACATATATATATATATATATATATATATATATATATATATATATATATATATATATATATATATCTGGTACATACCAGACTGGAGTTCTCGGTCACCCTGTGCCCCTAAAAGACACAGGGAGACCTACACACAGGAGGGGCCGGGGGAGCTGGACAAGGAGCTTCCAGTGCTCTGCAAGGTAAGCTGGGTTCCACAAGCCACCTGCCCAAAGTGACTACCATCAAACATCTCCCCTTTCGGTAGAAGACTAACACAGAAGCAGACCCCAGACGGGTTGACTCCGAAGTTAGTCAATAGTTCCAGTCCCCCAATGCCGGTATCCACACAGTTCCCCAAATAAATTGTCCCAAACAGAGAATTACTCACCCAGCCAACCTCTGCCTCTCTCAGAGAACATACCCACCGCTGGGGTGAAGTGCGGACTGGCCCTTCTCCCTGGAGTCCTTTCAGCCGCTGGAAAGAAGACAAGGTGGCTAGGCTCACTTCATCATGCTGTTGGGAATCTGGGCCAACTGCCCAGCATCCCTGGAGTATACAGGTGGAGACCGCAGTCCCATCCACCGACAATAGGTCAATCTGCAGTTGTGAGGTGCCAATTGCATTCTCTCCCTGGAGCTCCTGTGGAGTGGACTGTTGAGTGCAGAGGCCAGTAGTGTTCTGCCCTGTTAGCGTTTCAGCACTCACATCATTCGCTCAGGTTAACTGTTAGGGAGGGAAGACAGTTTCTTCCACTCTAGGAGACTGTTGGGAAGGGAGGACCTCCTCTCCCTTCTCCCCCTGGATCCTGATCTGCTGCTCGGGAGTGACCGCCGCCTCTTCACCCTGGGCCACTGGAACTGCCGTGGGAGTGGGGCAGAGGTCTTGGACCCTCTGTCCGGTTGCCAGTGATTCAGCTGGAGAAGTTTCTTGTAACTTGACAGATGCTGCTAGCAGGAAATCCCATGTCCCTGTCAGTGTTGTGGGAGAAAGGCCGACTGCCTCTTCTCTCAGGAAGGTCGAAGCCGCTGTTGGTGCTGGGCAGAGCTCAGTGATGTTCTCCCCTGATGCTAGCTCTTTTGCTGGAGGCTCACTCGGTTGTTCTTCCTCAGCAGAAAATTAAATTAAATCACAAGTCTCTGGAATCGCTGAAAATCCAGGGCACGATTTGGCTACATTTGGGCCTAGTGCCAACACTTTGGCAGGTGACTCATAATCCATAACATCCTCAGATGAACTGTCAATTTAATCCATAAATTCTTTGGTCTGTGTCTGGAGGGATGAGCCGACTGCTCCATCTCCCGTATACTCATCCAGCTGCTGAACAGACGCATTTCTCCATCCAAGATTATCCCATGCAGAAACAGGATCATCAAGGTCAGTCAGCACTTGCTGCATCCGCCATAAGATCTCCGCATCCATAGCTGCGGGCGGAGATGGATAAAGCACACTGTTACTCTGCCACATTGCTGACTCTTCAGCCAGGATTTCAGAGTTTTCAGCTGGTATTTCTTGATAGTCCCAGGCAAAGGGAGCCCAGACCTGCTGCTGAGCAGACTCTAGCAGCCATCTGTAGGTGATCTCCAGCTCCCATTCCTCATTGGCTAGAAACTCCAAATCTTCCAGTGCCCAGGGAACTTCTGAGACATTCAGCATCCGTTCTCTGTATTCCGAGATTTCTTTCAAACGCCACTCCAAATCGCTCCCAAAGTCAGGGTCCTGTGACAGCTTCTCTAATAACAGCCCCAGGCCGCCATAGACAAAGCCTTCTGTTGGGGTGTCGTCTGCTGTCCACGGCACACTTGGGCTACATACCAGCGGAGGGCTATGTAGCCCTTGTCCAATTGCATCTCCACCTGGACCAGCCTGGTTACCTTAGCTTTCCATTGCTTATGCGGTTGTCTCCCCAAAAACAACATTCGTACTTCGTACTGTGACCAGTACCTTTCCTGGAAGGAGGAGAGATTTTTTCCCTGGTGTCGCTGCTTATGGGCTAGCGCTTTCTTCCAGAGTTCCCAGCGGACAGAATCATACCATCCCAGCAGGACCTGCTCTGATACTGGTCCTCTGTGCTGTATCCGCATCTCTCGCCACCTCCTTCCGAAATTCCTATTCCATGGCTGCTGGTATCTGTACCTCTCCTCTCCTGCTTTCCGGACCTTGGATCCAGGTGGAGGTTTGGATGTCGCAGACTGCAGGAAGCCTCCCACTGCTTGACACTAATGTAAGGAAACGTGCTTTTGTCATATACCGCTTCCTCCAGTCAGAATATAGATATAAGATATTATTGCCGCATATTACAACCAGGAACAAGGCAGTACTCATTTGGCTGCAAGCTGGAACATGAACTGTTTATTGAAACACAGACTCACAGAGGTAACACTCAGGACAACCCCCCTCCTTTTGTATTCAGGGCGGGGTAGACTTTCCAATCAGCAGGGAGAGCTGCTCCTCAAAGCAAATACACATACACATCCCATAATACAGCCACACCCCAAACGACCCAGCAAAGAGTCCCCAACAGTATGAGACAATATACAATATATATATATATATATATATATATATATATATATATATATATATGTGACGGGAGTCACTAATAGGGGCACAGGGTGAATGAGAACCTCACTATGATCTGTACTGGTCGGACACGATGCTGTATATGTGTGTGTGTGATGTGTGCTGTCTCATCCTGTTGTGGACTCTTTGCTGTGATGGTTGGGGTGTGACTGTATTCTATTGTCTATTGTGGCTGTCTGCCTCAACTATTATGGTCTTGCTGTGAGGAAAGAGGGAGGGGGTATTCCTACAGCAGCCCCCCTGTTAAGACTGTTTACTGATGAGAAGTTAAGCACACCTGGCCTGTGTGTCCATTGTTATTGAACAGTTTAACCCGCCCTGTTTTCCAAGGGTGGGGGGGAAATGTTTCGAAGTGGGAACTTATAACATGTGTTTGAATAAAGAATAATTCCTGCTGGAACCTGAAGATAGAGCATCTTGTCTCGTATTTGGGGGGAGAATTATTTGTATGGGTTCCTTGTTCGGCTGATCGGAGTGTTCGATAGCTGCCTTTGTGTTCGGAAATGGAATGTTATAAACCCCTTTCATACTTGGGGCGTCATTATAACTGGTGGCAAGCAGCGTGATCATTCCCACAGCCCAGAAGGACAGCTACAAGAGGACACAGGACAATGGACGCACAGTATGAACAGCTAAAGCGTTCTACCCTCAAGGACTTACTGGAGAACCGGGGCCGACCGGCTAACAACCGTAAGAAGAGGGACATTATCACAGAACTAGTCGAAATGGATAGAGCCGAAAGACCCAACGTAACCGAAAGGCCCAGCGTAACAGACAGGACACCCGAAGAGGCAAGTTTTGATCGGGCTGTTAACATAAGACTGGCACATTATGGCCCTAACCCTACAGCGGAGATCATAGACCGAGTTATAGCGGCTGTGGATGCAAATTGGCTACAGCAAAGAGGTGCTGCAGCAGCGGGAGTAACAACAGCACCAACTGAAAGGAGAAAGGTACATTTTGCTGCTTTTAAAAATTTCATTGAAGCAGAAGGGGAGATTGATGGGTACCTTGCAGATTTTGAACGGCAATGTGCCCTACACCGGGTGCCCACAGAGGAATGGGTTACCATTTTGTCTGGGAAATTGTCCGGCCGGGCCAGTGAAGTGTTCAGGGCCATCCCAGACGAGGATATTATGAACTATGGGCTGGTAAAAGAAGCACTTTTGGCTAGGTATGCACACCAGAGGCATACCGGAGGCGGTTCCGAAAGATGAGCAAGCAGACTGGAGACTCATATACCGAGTGGGTATGCCGCCTACACCGCACGGCATCCCACTGGGTCACTGGATGCCAAGCAGTACCCGGGAAGAGGTGCTGCAGCTGTTCCTGCTGGAACACTTCTTTGACAAGCTATCCCCGGAAGTCAGAGAGTGGGTCCGGGACCGAAAACCTTTCACCTTGCCTGAAGCAGCCTGCCTGGCAGACGAATACACAGATGCCCGCAAACTGGATAACCCTGTGGTCCAGACAACAGCTCAGGTGGATTATCGATCAATGGCACCCCCTCCAGCTGGCGCCTACCAACCACAGTCATACCGCCCTACAGCACCACCTCCAGCGGCCACTTATTCTCAGCAGCCCAGGTTCAACTCCCAGGACTACTCACAACCCCTCAGGTATTTCGGTTGTAAACAGTAGGGTACAAAAAGCTAGACTGTCCGTTGAATCCAGCCAGGCAGTGCCAGTCGTGGAGAAAGCCAGCAGGGGGGAATCCCCGCACATCCATGCCTGCAGCTCACTGCGTTGAGGAGGAAGAACATTGGGGCGTCCTGCACGAGGCTGATCCAGTACAAGCAGCTAACCAGAACAACAGGCAGCAACACAGGCAGACTGTCCGGGTTAATGGAAAGGTAGCCAATGGCCTACGTGATACTGGCACCACCATAACCCTACTACAGAAGAACCTCATCCCAGAGCCAACACACCGGAGACACTGTAGTCGTAAGGGTAGCAGGAGGCACCACTTTCTGGCTACCCTTTGCCCGAGTTAACCTGGATTGGGGGGTTGGTTCGGGACACGTGAATGTGTGCAATTCTTATTGATTCATATTCTGAGCACTTATATGTATATTTACATTTGTTGTAATTTCACTTGATGTATTTTTATATATTTATGCATTTGCACTTTATTTGCTAGATAGCACAACACATTTCAGTTTATTATTTAAAAATATTATTTGTTTCTTCATAATTTATTATTTAATAGCCCTCACAGTTTCAGAAAATGATGCAAATTGTTAGAAGGTTAAACAAGAGACAAGCAGTTTGCGTTTAAAATTGAGTTTTTCCTTCAAGTGAACTCTTGAGATATACACCAAAAGCCTCAGTAGTCACTTGACACAATAAGCGGCCAAAAGATACCTTTTATTTTAATATCAGTCCCAGCGCAGGCTGAAAAGTCTTTGCCAACACTGACATTCTCAAAGGGAATGATTCTTTCTATGTATTTTCCTACAAAAAAAATCAGGGTAATTACCATAGTCGGGACACTTTTTGTTTCAATGTCTGATCCCTAATAAAGTAAATATACAGGTTTTTTTTTCACATTTTGTACATATACAGTAGGTATACAAGACATGATATAAAATATTATCAATGTGTGTTTTCAAAAACATTGAGGGGAATTTACTAAGACTGTAGCCAACGGAAACTGGGGCAACTGTGCATGGCAACCAATATGCTTCTAGCTTAAACTTTCGTGGAAATAAAATATAGCAAAATATATATATATATATATATATATATATATATATATATATATATATATATATATATCAAATATGACTGCTACACAACCCATGTTGTCATTTAGTGTTTTTAAAATGACCTTTCCTCTTTAATCTGCAGTACTGTAAACAGCAGCTGCAAAAAAAAAAAAAGTCAACACATTATGGCAATCTGGAGGGGTTCTGTTCTTCTGGAATAGAGATAACAGCTTCTAAAGGGATGTAGACACTGCTGCTCTCCTCATTAGAACACAGAAAGTGTACCAGCCGTTTAATAATGAACCAGGCACTCCCATTCATAAATAAAACCACAAATACCCGCGCTAATTAAAATTGTGAATAATATCAGAATTAGTGAAAATTTAAAGCAGCTGGCACAAATCTCCTGGTGAAAAAGATAATCCAAATGACACATAAAACAAATGCAGCACTAAAATCTAATAAAAAGTCCCATTGTAAATAGATAAAATATCTCCATATAGACAGTCCAATGGAACAAGGGTGCACACACCGCTTCAGGCAAAAAATGGACACACCTGGTCCAAGGTGCTAATCCTGGCTCATCACCATAGGCAATAATAAGAAGAGAAGAAAAGATTGATTGCACACTTGGATCCTAGCACGGTTCTTTTCGTGTGAAACGCGTCAACTGATCATCATTGCAATTTTGTCTGGCTCATGACAATAAATTACTACAGCATCTTTTGGATCCAAGTGTGCGATCAATCTTTTCTTCTCTTCTAGACAGTCCAATGGGTGTAATGGGTTCACACAAAGAAAGTGCTGGTAAGTAGGGTTGTCCCGATACCACTTTTTTAAGACAGAGTACAAGTACTGATACTTTTTTTCAAGTACTCACTGATACCGATTACCGATACTTTTTTTAAATGTCACGTGGCAGTGTTTTTTTTTTTTTTTTTTTTTTTTACAATTTCTTTACAATTTTTTTTTTTTTTTTACAATGCTTTCTTTTTTTTTTTTTAGGGAGGGAGGGGGTGGATGGTGTCTGTGTGTTTTTTATTTTAATTTTTATTATTTTTTACAATAATTTTTTTTTATTAATTATTGCAATACTTTTTTTGTTTTAATCAGCCCTGTTGGGGGGCTTTGTGAGATATCAGGGGTCTCAATAGACCCCTGATATCTCCCCCTTGAGACAGAGAAAGAGACTGAGGATAGAGATTCCCCAGTCCTTTTCTCTGCAGCCTCAGCTGCACTGAAAATGAATGGAGAGAAGACAGCGGCTCCTCTCCATTCATAAACTGACACATCGTAATCACAGGAGATTACAATGTTTCACTTATGTGAATGGACAGAGACAATGATCACTGACTCTGTTCATACATCAAAGGAAGGAGGAGGACATGGAGAGGGACAGCAGAATGGCAGGGGACATGGAGGAAGAAAGGAGGGGGACAGCAGAACGGCGGGGGACACGGAGGAAGAAAGGAGGGGGACAGCAGAATGGCGGGGGACACGGAGGAAGAAAGGAGGGGGACAGCAGAACGGAGGGGGACACAGAGGAAGAAAGGAGAGGGACAGCAGAACGGCGGGGGACAGGGAGGAAGAAAGGCGGGAGACAGCAGAACGGCGGGGGACACGGAGGAAGAAAGGAGGGAGACAGCAGAATGTAGGGGGACACGGAGGAAGAAAGGAGGGGGCCAGCAGAACGGAGGGGGACACAGAGGAAGAAAGGAGGGGGGCAACAGAACGGAGAGGGACACAGAGGAAGAAAGGAGGGGGACAGCAGAATGGAGGGGGACACGGAGGAAGAAAGGAGGGGGACAGCAGAACGGAGGGGGACACGGAGGAAGAAAGGAGGGGGGCAACAGAACGGAGGGGGACACGGAGGAAGAAAGGAGGGGGGCAACAGAACGGAGAGGGACACAGAGGAAGAAAGGAAGGGGACAGCAGAATGGAGGGGGACACGGAGGAAGAAAGGAGGGGGACAGCAGAACGGAGGGGGACACGGAGGAAGAAAGGAGGGGGACGACAGAACGGAGGGGGACACGGAGGAAAAAAGGAGGGGGACAGCAGAGCGGAGGGGGCATGGAGGGGGACTGGATGAGGATGCGGTGAAAGTCAGCGGTGATCGTGTGTGGGGGAGTTACAAGCACCGATCACCGCTGTATAGATCATTTCACTAAAGCAACTGAAAGGGGGGGGGAGCTTGTAACTCCCCCACTCACCGATCACCGCTGACTGTACAGGTATCGGGTGAAGTATCGGGAGCATTTGCCCGAGTACAAGTGCTCGGGCAAATGCTTGGTATCGGTGCCGATAACGATAGTATTGGTATCGGGACAACCCTACTGGTAAGGATCCGTCACCCGTCAAGAGGGCAAGGGTCACACTGACTCTTACCCCAAGGAATGGACTCCTCAATCAAAAGCAGTCACGCGTAGGAATCATCCACTTGGATATCTCCACACACATGAAAGGATAGGCTGTATGACCATCAATAGGATCCTCCCAGACATACTCTCATCACATTAGGGGCATCATGAAAATAGGCATAAAAAACTTTATTGCGCAGTATTACTGACAAGTGAATTTATTTTGAGCACAGCAAAAGCCAGAATACTCACAAACATCACAGTTACAAGTGCATGTAAATCCCATTCAGAATGAGTATGAAATCAGTCTGGTAAAACAAAGAGCCATTTCTTAACATCAAAAGAGTAGAGTTACTCTTTTGAAGGGATTTTAAACCCAAAAGCAAGCATTTATTATATTGCAGCCTGACAATTCTTTTTTTTTTTTAATAAGAAAAGCCTGCCAATTCTTAATTGTGATGGCTGCATTAGTTTTCTTTTTTTGCTTTCTTTTCTTTTTTTCACCTGGTGATTTGGCCAGTAAGTCTGTTGTTCTTCCACGTAACACGCTCTTCTTAAAATTTATGAATTAAATGGAAGGAACAAACCATTTACTGCCAACATGGATACTTACAATGATCAGCTTTAGGCCGGGTTCACACATATGCGACAACCGCATCCAATTCGCATAACAGGAACCGGCTCTCAATGAAGCTAGTTCACACAGCTCCAGAGTGGCTCCGGTCCGGTGCGTCATTGGCCTCGATTCAGCTGCAAATTAAGGCAAAAATTCGGACCTGAACAGGGACGGATCGAACCCCATGCTGCAACCTGTAGCCGCAGCATGTGTGAACCCAGCCTTAGTTTATTCATGTAAAACCATTATCCCAAAAGAAAAAAAAACTGTTGCTGTGACTGATTATTAAGTGTTAGCTAGAGTTTGGCTTCAATTTGTTAGTGTATCTAAATCTGCTAGTACATCTAACACTCCCCTACCCCCAGACTGAAAATGCTGCTGTCCAAAGGTTCATCTGTGCTCCTTCTTTCAGAGTGAAGGCACTCTAGTGCAGGAGTTGTGTTACTGGCCAGGTCACCAGGTGAAAGCAAATGAATATTTGCTTTTCTAACACTGAATCACCTCTCCGCCAATCAGGAAGCATGGGTCTGATACCCTTTTCGCGATTGGCTGAAAGTTCAGGCGATCCTATTGGAAGCCAAGGAGGAGGAGGAGGAGGGGGATGCATGGCGGAAGCTGCTATGATTCACACCACAGGAGGAGGGAGAAAGCTGCTGGACACGCTGCCTGCCCACTTTCTAGATGGGGTAAGTGCGGGGCTTTGATGTCCTGACTGTCCTCCCAGTGGGGGGGTTGCCGCCGCCGCAACCCCGACTGACCAGGGGGGCTGGGGGTTGGTTGTTTGTCGCCCTCCCCAAAAGAAAAAAACACCAGCCATCACTGGTAGAAAGCCTAAAGTGTTACTAAACCCACAACAGTAAAATCAGTCTATATATGCAGTAAAACATGCTTGTAATACTCACTGTGGAACCTAAGGGGTTAATCCTCATCATTGTGTAAAAAGGCTGTTTGAACCTGTCCCCACTGATCCTCCCCTTCTTTTACTGTCCCCAATCCATCTGCTAATAGCACAGAGCCCTTGGGGGCACTCTGCACATGCTCAGTTTGGTGTGTATTGGTAGAGAGTTTTTTTTCTTTTGAGAGGGGGCATGTGATCAGCAAAGGGCCAATCAGCACTTTCCAGACAGAGGATCAGGAGTCATGCAGCCTCATAGGACAGTCAGAGGAGAATGAAAACTCCTTCTACAAGTCCCCACCTCCGGCTTGCCCTGTTGGCCCTGGTCTATGCCGGATTGCACTTCCATGCTAGCTGGGGATCTTGTCCTTCTACGGCCTTTGGCTGCATGGACACCCAAGAGCTGATTTACTTTACTTCGGCCCGTGCCTCCGCAGTTTATCCGTTCGCTAGTAACGGCCTCTTTTTTCTTCTTCTCTGGATGGGCGGAGTGCTCTGGTCCCTCCCCCCATTCATTGTCAGGCCCAATACCGTGATCGCGCCCTATACGATCATTATCACAGGCACCCTTACAGCGTGATATAGGCAGCGCATGGCATTCTGGGTGTTGTAAGCATTCGACCCTGGACACTGCGCATGCGCCCGGACCGCTCTTTGTCCGCTCCCGATTGGCTTATCAGCTGATCGGGTGGGGGGGCCTATAAAGCTGCCAAACTTTTCTCATTCACCTGTTGACTGTTATGCGCTGCGGTTCGGCTATGCTTGACTAAGGTAAAACTAACTTTTTCAGATACTTGGAATAAGTTTTATCTTCTTTTCTTTTTCACTCATTTATATGCTGCTTTGCAGCTTTTATGCTGATTGTATGTATGTATTGAATTTATATTAAGATAACCAAGTTTCTTGGACCTCTTTGGAAGCTTATTGGGGGTTCCCTTGTCTGGCTTTTTCTACTGCCTGATTCAAAGTTCATTGCTCACTCTATTGCTTTCATTGGCATTTGCGAATGTATGGTAAGCGCCTTTATATTTATAATTCCTCTATTTCCAAGTGTCCGCTTGCTACATAAAGGGTGCTTCTTGTTTAAAGCACCACTAACACCAACATTAAAGCTATTATTTTGCATTACTTTGTTGTTTCAGTTTTCTTGGTTTCAATGCATATCTTATGACTTTGTCATATCCAATTATCACGCTTTGACCCATCCAGCGCATTCTTTCACTTCTTACATGTCTCTACCTTTGGTATGTATTTGAGGCTTATTAGCCTATGTGAATAACAATGAATCTATTTAAGTAGCCTTTACCAATGTGTCAATTTTCAGTTTTTATAGGCACTCTTTTGGGCCCTCTGTAGCCAATTACAGGACTGAGTTCGACTAATGCCCCCAGTTGCCTGACGGTGCTCACTCTGTGTCCTGGGAGCTTTACTAGGTATGTCTGTGATGTGGTTAATTGGGAAGCGTGAGGTCTTGGTCAGACAAAACAGTGATCTCCCTGTTGTTCAATCGCTCATTTGATCTGTGTTATGATATTTTTGTTTTATGATTGACCTTTTCTTTTTATTTTTTCCAGTGTCTTTACTCTTTTTTACTACTTGTGTATCCCCCTGATGAAGCCAATGTATTGGCGAAACTAGTAGGGATAAATTGACCATCGACTACCTTTCAACATCTTTGGTGTCAATATACAAAATTGTAAAGTGCTCCTTGTCTATTTTATCTATATATAATATATGTGTATGAACTATGTTTTTTAGAATTGTATACTAATAAAGATTTGATACTTTTATAATAACTGTGTTCTAAATTGTTTTTGGCACCGTTCTCCCTGCTCTCCTCCTAGAAGCTTGAGCCAGTGCTCTGCCGAACACTGATAGAAGCCACAAGACTGCTATAAACTGCTGATCAGAAAAAGTATTTATCACTGCAGTTTTTATTTACTAAAATAATTGCATTTCCATGTTCTATGTACTGTGGGAGACCAGATATAGTGAACGCAGGCTCCTGGGTTTAGTAACACTTTAAATGAGAAACAGTGCTCCCTCTAGTGATTAATTTACAAACTTCTATATTCAATACAATTACACAAATGGTAAAATCAAGAATTTAAAATGTTCAATTAAAGTGGTTGTAAACCTCAATGATTATTTGTAAATATAGGTAAGTCTATAATAAGACTTACCTATAAGTACTGTAAATATCTCCTAAACATGCACCATTTTGGAGCTATCTACTGTATATGCAGCCGATGACTTAATCGGCGCATGCGCTTTGAAGGCAATCTTCAGAGCCCTGTGCCGTGACCGGCAGCTCCAACGAGCATGCGCAGAAGTGACATCACGTGGCTCCAGCCAGTCACACAGCCAGAGTCCGCGGACCCGGAAGGAAGGTGGGCGAAGATATATGCAACCTCCAGCGGTGACAACGCATAGATGGAGGGCTTCGTTTGCAGGTAAGTTTCACATGATGCACTAGAATTGCGATGCATACTAGCACATTGTGGGGTTGATTTACTAAAGGCAAATCCACTTTGCGCTACAAAAGCACTGCAAGTGCACTTGGAAGTTCAGTCGCTGTAAATGTGAGGGGTAGATCTGAAATGAGGGGAAGCTCTGTTGATTTTATTATCCAATCATGTGCAAGCTAAAATGCTGTTTTTTTAATTTTCCTTGCATGTCCCCCTCAGATCTACAGCGACTTCACTTCCAAGTGCACTCGTAGTGCAAAGTGTATTTGCCTTTAGTAAATAACCCCCCCCCCCCCGCCTTTACTTTGCAGGTCAGAAAAAAAAAAGGCGGTGCTTTACTTTCTCTTTATTATGCACTATAAACTAAAGGCAACAAAAACTGTGCACCCTGCAAGAGCAGTTGCTCCAGACGGAGCTTAGTAAATGAGCAGAAGTTCTGCTGACTTCCATCATCCAATCACGTGCAAGCAAAAATGCTGTATTTTTTATTTCCCTTGCATGTGATTGGGTATTCTCTACAAAGTGAAGCTTTACCTCATTTACTAAGCTCTGGAGCAACTACACTTGCAGAGTGCACAGTCTTTTTGCCTTTAGTAAATCAGCCCCTATATTTTACTCTTAAATTGATCAGAAATGGGAAATTACAGCTAGATTAAAGGCAGCAATTTACAGACTGATAATGGGATATAAAACAACCAGACAGATGACAGTCACTTTGGTTAAGAACTGGGCAGGCTGGGAATTTTCTTGGTATTTTCTTTTAGTCTTTTCTTATGACACAGATTTGTAGTGCTTTTCAGTATTTCTCATTATTTCCACAGAAATAGGCGTAGGTTTCCTAAAATCTCTACGATAGTGGCTGTGCTGGTAGAGTCAACAGAGATGATTTGGGATCGGATCATGTGTGTATCAATGATAGATGTTCACATTTATACATACCTCCCAACTTTTAAAGATGGGAATGAGGGACACCTATCAGCAAAAGTATGCAGGCATAGGACACACCCCCTGCCACACCCCCTTAAAGGAGAATTGTACAAAAAATAAAAGATTGGTTCAACCCAATAGTGCTTTTTTACCACTACTATTCCTTTATATTGGCTTTTGGAATTTACAAATGTAGCAATTTAGAAATCAGATGAAAGGTTTAGCGCTGGAAAACACTTTTTCATAGATAAAAAGTGCATTTTATATACAACTATATAGATCAGACCAAAATGAGGGACAAATGAGGAGGAATGAGGGACAGAGGGGCATTTCTCCAAATCAGGGACAGTCCCTGGATATCAGGAACAGTTGGGAGATATGATTTATGCCCTGTTTTAGTCACATGGGAAGAGAAATCTTTTTGCCAACCCGTTATCTAGAGCAGTATGGGTTATGTTTACAGTAAACAATAAATCCTGCTGGAATTTTTTTCTCCATGCTTTCACACAAAAGATCAGATCTTTCCGCCTGCTCGCTATTTTAGATCTGTATGAGGTGCAGACTCAAATGTTTCTTTTTACAAGCGAAATCTTTAAAACCTTGACTTGTTGATAAAGATTAGTGCTAATGAGGTCAGGATCCATTATCTCCTCTCCCTGAAACACTAACAACCTGAGCCGTTCTCTGACGCTGCTCAATTTGCAGTCATGTGTTTCTTCTTTAGATAAAATCTGTAAGAAAAATACAGAGAGAATCTGGATCAGCTGACGTTAAACCCTGAGGCTTTCACCTTACAAATCCCACTGTACATTTATCTGTCAGGAAATCCCAGATACACTTAATATGCAATAGCGGTTAAGGGGTTAGTCCTTTCATAAACTCAACTGTATCAATTGCTCCAAGTTGGTGAAAATATGACACCCCAAGAATGTGAGAGAGCTTCAGAACCCTGCATAAGAGCACAGTTGTGTAGGCAGTTTATTTAGCATCATACATTGTCAAGTCACAAAGTTTTGCAGTGTATATGGGCTGAGGACGTGCTACAGTATATGGGCTAAGAATATCCTACGACATATGGGCTGAGGATGCACTACAGTATCTGGGCTGAGGATGTCCTACGGTATATGGAATGAGGATGTCCTATGGTATATGGGATGAGGATGTCCTATGGTATATGGGATGAGGAGGATGTCCTATGGTATATGGGATGAGGATGTCCTATGGTATATGGGATGAGGATGTCCTAAGGTATATGGGATGAGGCTGTCCTATGGTATATGGAATGAGGATGTCCTATGGTATATGGGATGAGGATGTCCTATGGTATATGGGATGAGGATGTCCTATGGTATATGGGATGAGGATGTCCTATGGTATATGGGATGAGGATGTCCTATGGTATATGGGATGAGGATGTCCTATGGTATATGGGATGAGGATGTCCTATTGTTTATGGGATGAGGATGTCCTATAGTATATGGGATGAGGATGTCTTATGGTATATGGGATGAGGATGTCCTATGGCATATGGGCTGACGATGCACTAAGATAATGCTTGACCTTCCTGGTGGTGAATAGGTGTGCAGTAGCTTAAGTTTTCTCCACTTGCCAAACAAAAGGACAGTTAGCTGTCCTTCAGACTTTATGGGGGCGGACTGTGGCCATTGGGAGTAAAAAATACTCCAGCATCAGTGGGAGTAAACAATGCCTCAGGCTTGGTGGTCAGTGGGAGTGAAAAGATTTCATAGTGCCTGTGATCAGTAGGAGAAGGAATAGTGCCCCATCGTTGATATCAGTGGGAAGAATTGTGCCCAATTGTTTATATTAGTAAGAGGAATTTTGCTCTGTTGTTGGTGTCAGTGGAAAGAATGGTGCCTCATCATTGGTGTCAGTGGGAGGAATAGTGCCTTGTATCAGTGAGAGGAATAGTGCCTCTTATCAGTGGGGAGAACAGTGCTCCAAGGGACAGGTATAGGCAAGCAAAGGGCTGCTGTTTGGAGACCACTGTCGTAGACACAGGGCCGGCTTGGAAGCGAGCACGGACGAGTGCACCCATAACATGCGGCTTGCTATGGGCACTCAGCGGAGGGGAGGAGCCAGAAGCGCCAGCAGGGGACCCAAGAAGAGGAGAATCTGGGCAGTGGTTTTGCACAGAGCAGGTAAGTATAACATGTTTATTCGTTTAATTAAAATAAGTGGGCCTTTACAATCACTTTAAACTATGCAAAAGCAATGATATTCAGCATTCCATAGCAACACGATGTTAGTCAAAATTCATAATTTGTAGTGTCTATGGGTTAATAGTCTTTGAAACGCCTTGTATATATACACTATATTGTCAAAAGTGTTGAGACGCCTGCCTTTACATGCACAGAACTTTAATGGCATGCCAATCTTAGTCTGTAGGGTTCAATATTGAGTTGGCCCACCCTTTGCAGCTATAACAGCTTCAACTCTTCTGGGAAGGCTGTCCACAAGGTTTAGGAGTGCGTCTATGGGATTGTTTGACCATTCTTCCAGAAGCGCATTTGTGAGGTCAAATTTGCTTATGTCTTTATGGACCTTGCTTTTTACATCAGTGCGCAGTCATGTTGGAACAGGAAGGGGCCATCCCCAAACTGCTCCCACAAAGTTTGGATCATGAAATTGTCCAAAATGTCTTGGTATGCTGATGCCTTAAGAGTTCCCTTCACTGGAACTAAGGGGCCAAGCTCAACCCCTGAAAAACAACCCCACACCATAATCCCCCCTCCACTAAATGATTTGGGCCAGTGCACAAAGCATGGGTCCATAGAGACATGAATGAGCGAGTTTGGGGTGGAGGAACTTGACTGGCTTGTCCTGACCTCAACCTGATAGAACACCTTTTGGATTAATTAGTGCAGAGACTGCGAGCCAGGCCTTCTCGTCCACATCAGTGCCTTACCTCACAAATGCACTTCTGGAAGAATGGTCAAACATTCCCATAGACATACTCCTAAACCTTGTGGACAGCCTTCCTAGAATAGTTGAAGCTGTTGTAGCTTCAAAGGGTGGGCCAACTCAATATTGAACCTTACGGACTAAAACTGGGATGCCATTAAAGTTCTGTGTGTATAAAGGCAGGCGTCACAATACTTTTGGCAATACAGTATACATATACAAGGAGTTCAATATATATATATATATATATATATATATATATATATATATATATATATATATATATATATATATGAAATAAAATGTTAACACGCTTGACAATTAGTTTGCAAAAAAAAAATTTTACAGCACCCCATACCTCCGTGCTCGCGTGCAGTAAATGTAAACTGTGTTCAAACCACACATGTGAGGTATCGCTGTGATCATTAGAGCGAGAGCAATATTTCTAGCACTAGACCTCCTCTTTAACTTTAAACTGTAACCGTAATTTTTTTTTAAAAGTATCGCCTATGGAGATTTTTAAGTACCATAGTTTGTCGCCATTCCATGAGTGTGTGCAATTTTAAAGCATGACATGTTAGGTATCTATTTACTTAACGCAACATCATCTTTGACATTATATAAACAAATTGGGCTAACTTTACTTTTTTTTTTAATTCATGAAAGTGTATTTTTTGCAAAAAAATGAGTTTGAAAGACTGCTGCCCAAATACAGTGTGACATACAATATTGCAATATTTTATTCTCTAGGGTCATGTTAGTAGAAGTTTGGTGAGTGTTGATTTGCGCTTTTCATTTTGCGCTTTTCATTTCGCGCTTTTCAGTTTGATGTTTTCATTTCATGCTTTTCAGTTAATTTCTTAATGGCCGTTCGTCAACCAGACATGTTATGGAATCGGAGGAGATAAGGTGTTATTTATTATTGGCCTTAGAGTTATTGCTTTGACCCCAGTCCAGTCCAGGAACAGGAGGAGGAGTTCTTAGACCAAAAATTGGTTGCTTTATTAATGGTGACCAATTATGTCATATGCCTTTGCTGCGGGAGCTCCAGGAGAATAATCCAGATGATTTTCGGAATTATCTCCATATGACGGACCCCTGCTTTCACCAACGCTTGGCATTGTTGACCTCCTATATTAAGAAGCAGGACGCATTCATGAGGCTTTTATTTTATTTTTATTTTTTTTTATTTTATTTTTTGGTTGAATAATAATGATTTGATTTGTTATATTTTCTATATTTTTGGATGCATAGAATGCACTTTTTAGTTAAGTTCCATTGGCAGATAGCATGTCTAATTTTATTTGTTTTCTTTTTTTAATGCACAATAAAAGAATTGTGGAGAATAATACTTGGCTATGTGTTTTTTCTTCAAATGACAGTTTGGGAGTATTGACAAGGGACACCAACATAATTGTATCTTTGATCTTAAAAACTACGGGATAATGGTGCTGTGGTAACTTGCCCCCCCCAAAAAAGCATAATAATATTATTCTTGATATCACTAGAAAAAAAAAGCTGTGACTGACCTCGATATTGCGACCCCAGTGGACATGCGCAGTCCACTGGGGAAGAGCTTACTGTGTCGGCGGGTGGAGTGGGAGTGGCCCCATTCCGACGTGCTTGCGTGGCCGGGCATGCTTGCCGTGGACGGGGCACCGCACACTCAGCCCAGGGGGGCCATACCTGGCTAACTCCTGCTCCCTCTCCCTCCCACATCATCAGCTGTTGTAATCAGTAGCGACAGCTGATTGGAGGGGAGGGACTTTATAGCGGTATTGTAAGAGCAGGCCGGATATCCACCGCACTTTGCTGTGTGATACCGGTCTGAGCAGTCAGAGATTCTTTCATCCTTGAAGTATACAGGTAAGAAATTTTTCCTTATTGACCCTTTGCCTCTCTCGTGTGCTATTTACAGCTTTCAATGCGTATACCAAGGCTCTGCTCTGGCCAAGATAATGTTGTTACCATATCTAGAAAAAAACAAGTTAATTCACAATACTAATATAATCTCAGTTTATTAAAGTTTAGTGTTCTCTATTCTTTATTACACAGAAATAACTTTTAACAATTAAATTGACCCTGCTTAAACGCTATAGTAATAATGACAGTTTGGGAGTATTGACAAGGGACACCAACATAATTGTATCTTTGATCTTAAAAACTACGGGATAATGGTGCTGTGGTAACTTGCCCCCCCCAAAAAAGCATAATAATATTATTCTTGATATCACTAGAAAAAAAAAGCTGTGACTGACCTCGATATTGCGACCCCAGTGGACATGCGCAGTCCACTGGGGAAGAGCTTACTGTGTCGGCGGGTGGAGTGGGAGTGGCCCCATTCCGACGTGCTTGCGTGGCCGGGCATGCTTGCCGTGGACGGGGCACCGCACACTCAGCCCAGGGGGGCCATACCTGGCTAACTCCTGCTCCCTCTCCCTCCCACATCATCAGCTGTTGTAATCAGTAGCGACAGCTGATTGGAGGGGAGGGACTTTATAGCGGTATTGTAAGAGCAGGCCGGATATCCACCGCACTTTGCTGTGTGATACCGGTCTGAGCAGTCAGAGATTCTTTCATCCTTGAAGTATACAGGTAAGAAATTTTTCCTTATTGACCCTTTGCCTCTCTCGTGTGCTATTTACAGCTTTCAATGCGTATACCAAGGCTCTGCTCTGGCCAAGATAATGTTGTTACCATATCTAGAAAAAAACAAGTTAATTCACAATACTAATATAATCTCAGTTTATTAAAGTTTAGTGTTCTCTATTCTTTATTACACAGAAATAACTTTTAACAATTAAATTGACCCTGCTTAAACGCTATAGTAATATAGTAGTTGTAACAATACACCTGTGATGTCTTTACATAATATTTAAAACTGTCCATTCAACCAATAAATAAGTGATGTACTCATCTGTTACTATTATAGTTACTACCTACATACCAGCAACATCAGTCGCTGAGCTCCTAAACAACCATCCTTCAGGTATGATCTAATGCTCGTATACAAAATTACCTCCTACTAATTTAAATAAAATTAATGCTTTTTATTTAAAATAATAAGTAAACATGACACTCTATTATACATCTTTATTATTATATTTCTTGCAGGACTTGCTTTTCAGCCTCAGTGAATCCTCAGAATATATACCCCATTATTACGCCCCCTATTGGCCCTTTTTCCCCTTTGGAAGGCTAAGAGAGGGTTCCATCCCCCTCTCACTATTACTAGATGAAATAACACATATTCTTTGAACGAATTTTTGTTTTCACTCGGGTATGGATACAAAATAATCCTCCAAAGCATTCAAATTGAAAACTATTGTTCTCCTTTGGAATCAAGAATTTATCTGGTAGACAGACCTTGTTGCTGCTGTTGTTTTTAATTAGAGTCATATGGAATGCCAAGTCGGCAATACATTATAAGAACGTAAGTGTAAGAAATATGGAAATGACATTAGGAATTGTTACACTCATATATGTGCTTGAATGCTTATACCTGTTCTTCTCAACATATTTTTCTAGAATAGAAATGTCTCTAACTCACACCCACCCTTGAGGAAGGAGGTATACACACTGCAAAACGCGTCGGATGCAAGAGTACTTTTTAATATTGTATACACATTGATGTGAAAATGCTCGATATGTATTCCAAATAGTAGATGTTACACCATTGTTGTTTAAACTCAATAAATTATATTTGTATTAAAAATACTTTTATTTTTGTTATGTGCCTTAAAAGTCCACCATTAGGGGGTTGTCTAGCTTCAATACTGGATGTGGCACAAAAAACACAGTAAGCTGCCGTTCTACAATAAATTTTCTTGAAAATTTGTTTGCAATAACTCCATCAGTATCACCAGCAAAGCAGCTTCATTATTATCCCATTAAAGAAGAAGAGAATTGTGCTCTGCATTTCGAGATTTCATAATTTGCCCCATCACAAAATGTTAATTCTCCATTATGAACGCTAGTTTGCAAGACCGACAGCTTCTGGCTCGTCCTTGCTTCCAGGCATGTGTGTTTGTACTTTGGACTTTTTTCCGACGGACTTGTGTACACACGCTCAGAAAACCCAACAACAGATATTTGTCCGCAAAAATTTTTAAAACCTGCCATCCAACATTTGTCCACGGAAAATCCGACAACAATTATCCGATGGAGCGTACAAACGGTCAGATTTTCCGTCAACAGCCTGTCATCACACATTTCCCGTCGGAAAATCCGAATGTGTGTACAAGGCTTAAGAAGGCCCTCTAAAGTATAAAGGCCCTGGCTGGGTATGGCTCCACAAGTGTTTGTGAACTTTTGTAATGAGAGGTCCACATAATTTGGTAAGCAAGCCTTTTAGCCTTTGGTGGTGGTGTCGATGCACAGGATCACACCTCAAGGTGGTGGATTGTGGTGAAACTCACCTGGAATACCCGTATACATCAGTTGTGAACTTTTTATGTGTTTTTTATGTTTTTTATTTTCATTTACTTATTTACTTTATAAAGTTAAACTGTATTGGAACTGTGCTCACAGAAAAGTTGCAGCTTATTGGTTGTTTGCTATACATAGCGCGTTTTTTTTCTTTCTTTTCATTATTTCTTAATGGCACACCAACTGCGGTGCGATTTTGCCACAATTGTTGTGCGACAAAACGCCTGAAAATTGCGGCAAAACATGCAAAGCCAAACGCACCTGTCTCAGTGGTAAAATTTGGTACATGAGCTTCTTCGAAGCGTTTTTTGGAGCGGAGGGAGGCCATAAAAACAAGCAAAAAAGTGATATGTGAACGGGGCCTGACCCCTTTCGTGTAGAACTGTGCAGGGGTTCAGGATCCAATGTCGCTATTTATTCGAAAAGCACATTTACGGTGAGAATAAATGTATTTTCTCAGTATAATTCTGCTTGTTTTGTTTATACTTTTCTCTAGTAAGAAAGATTCAGGATTCAACAGTGCAATGATTTCCAGTACAAGAATATCACAGAAACATTCACTACTCTTAATTACACAGAGGGAGGATTAAGCAAACATTCCTTTTCAACACATTTATTTGATTTTTGATCTATGCTGTTTTCTCTTGTTAATCAAGCTTGCCCTCAGAGAGTGTTGGTGGTGCAGCGGAATAAAGAGTTCTATAAGTGGTGTAGGTCAGGGAGGGTGCAGAGTGGGGTGCAGGGTGAGATGCTCTTGGGTCACTCTGCCCCAAATCTCCCTTAGTTCTGGCACTGTGTTCAGAACAAGTCTCTGCCTGTAAATCTGCTTTTCACCCACAGCTGTACTATTGCTTCAGTTCCATTCAGTTCACTATGATACGCATCCATTGCTCGTGTGTGTTTTTTCTTCCAAGGAAGCTTTGTGTAGGAATTTGGCAATGTGATCAGGTTAGGTCATGAATGTAGGACATAGTTACAAACAAGAAGTAAAACCTTGAAGTATTTCAGCTCTGTTCCTCATTTTCTTTTCACTTATTCAAAGCAGTTTTGTTGCGTTGTAAAAGTATTACTTTTTGAAGTTAAGGAACACTAATGTAACTCTTATCTAATAGAAAATCAGCAATTTCATTAGAATGAGCAGCTGTTAAAATGTTATAAAAACATTATTAATATGCAGTTTAGGAACTTGGATAATGGTCTTGGATAATGTGCCCAGCCCTTCCACTATATTATAGATTGACAGCACCGATATTTTACCAGTTTTAGCCTTTTAGGCTAGGACATGCTGCAGAGGAGTGGTGCCCACACACAACGATTATTTTAATTCTTCCACACGTGCTTGATTGTCCAAAACTACATACATTACAGTAAACAGTAAGGAAATGATTCCATAAAATGGGCCAAAAAACAAAATTACCATAAATGTGGAGTTGTCAGTAGGCTGCACTTCAGTTGACAGTAAAAGCTCTGTAATTTCACAGCTGAAGCAATGGCTGGATCTCAACACCAGGAGGGAAGGAAACGAATCTTGGCTCAAACAGAAGTCGAGGCCAAATGGGCTTAAGGATGCATGTGAAGAATAAAGCTGGTCTTACATGAATCAAATTTCGCCTGAATCAGCTGAAATTCACTCCATGAGTGGTGCAGTTGTCAACACCTGGAATGACAAAAGTAGATTTTTCAGATGAATTTTTTTATGGAGCCAGGTGAAAAATTATCACTCTAATGCCCCGTACACACGATCGGACATTGATCGGACATTCTGACAACAAAATCCATGGATTTTTTCCGACGGATGTTGGCTCAAACTTGTTTTGCGTACACACGGTCGCACAAAGTTGTCGGAATTTCCGATCGCCAAGAACGCAGTGACGTACACCACGTACGACGAGACTAGAAAAGGCCAGTTCAGAACCAAGCGCGGCACCCTTTGGGCTCCTTTTGCTAATCTCGTGTTAGTAAAAGTTTGGTGAGAGACGATTCACGCTTTTTCAGACTCGTGGTTTCAGATCGTTTTCTGCTGTTCAGTTTGTGCTTGTGGGTTTGTATCTGCTCTTCAGTGCGTGCAAGCAAGCTACGCATTGTGTTCTTGTTCGTTCGTTACTGTTTTTCAGGTCACTCTTCACAGGCCTTGCTGTTCTTCAGTGCGTTCTGTTACTTCGTTCTGAGCAGCCGACCGTTTTCTAGCCATGTTGCGTATACGTACTCCTCATAGAGTTCGTGCTGTGCGGGGGCTTGGTGTTGGGTTCCATACCTTGACACAAGTCCAGTCCATGAACAGGGTGGGGAGGAGTTCATGGACCAAGAATTGGTTGCTCCAGCGTGACCAGTTCTGTCATATGCCTTTGCTCCGTGAGATCCGTGAGAATAATCCTGATGTTTTCAGGAACTTTCTCCGGATGACGGACCCCGCATTTCACCTTTTGTTGGCTTTGCTGACCCCTTATATTAGCAGGCAGGATACCTGCATGAGGCAAGCCATCACTCTGGAGCAAAGGCTAGTCGCCACCCTGCAGTACTTGGCGACGGGGAGAAGCCTGCAGGACTTGAAGTTCTCGACAGGCATCTCCCCCCAGGCTCTGGGGATCATTATCCCAGAGACCTGTTCTGCCATCATCCAGGTCCTGCAGAAGGAGTATATTAAGGTAAGATTTTTATCCTTTAACATCACATTTTATTGTATATAATGTTTGATAATATATTGTATTTCTTTCCTCATTCCCTAATTACCATGATTGTAATATGCTGTGAATGTCCCCTTTGTTCTCATGCATGCTGGATTTTTATGTAATTATTATTTTGTCCTTCATACATATTTGCCTTCACTAACCTCCCCAGCATGCTCTCCTGGCCCTATATTCACCTCATGTATTCACTTAACAATGTATTTTATCAGCTCCATAGTAGTGCTTTACCCCAAACACCCCCTAAAATGTTCTTAAATGTGATTTGTGCTTTAAATTCAGGCAGAGTGCCAGAGGCTTTTTTTGGGTGTCCCCAAATCATTTTTAACCCTCCCTCCCCCCAACTGCTAAGTTAGCTGATACCAATTCTCTATCTATCCTTAATCATCTATCTGCTGACTTTGCCAAACCCATACACACTATACCCATCTCTTTTGTGCTCAGATTTATGGATGAATTCCCCAAAGCATGTAGTGCAAGGGCCTCCCTGAATACTTTCAAATGGTACTGTTTAAAGTTTTTGTATCCTATTATTATCTTGATAAGTAATAGCAGAATGTCCAAATGTGCTCAAATGTGTACAATGTGTATTTATATCTTTGTATTATGACACTTCTTACCTGTCTAATGGGCTGCCAATAGTGTAACTAAAGAGGGGCTGTTCAAAGCAATACCCATTATTTAGGCATTCATCTCTCAATGAAGTGGAGAGGGTTACCTGTCCAAGAGCTCCCCCCCCCCCCATAATTTTAGAAATGGCCCATGAGTGGGGGGGGGGGGAATCTGATAGGTGTACCTTATACTTTGGTTTTTAAAAACTCCCTCAAATAAATGTTATCTTGATGTTGGCCAAGAATGTTTGTGCCTAATCTGCTTTCCCTGTTTATGTGCAAAATTAATAATTGTTTTTTTTGGTTTGACTCCACAGTTTCCTTCAACCCCACAGGAATGGCAGACTGTGGCCTCCCAGTTTGCCCAGCGGTGGGACTTTCCTAACTGCGGAGGGGCAATTGATGGGAAACATGTCCACATCATCCCACCACCCAACTCGGGGTCGTACTATTATAATTATAAAGGGTTCAATAGTATTGTGATGTTGGCGGTGATGTCATCTACTTATGAGTTCCTGTATGTGGACGTGGGGGAGAATGGCCGGATGTCTGATGGTGGAGTCATCGCCCAGACAGAGTTCTACAGGCATCTCCAGAATGGCAGCTTGGACTTGCCACCTCCAGAAGACAATGTGGAAGGACTCCCATTTGTCTTCACTGCGGATGAAGCATTTGCGCTGGGGGACCATCTTATGCGGCCATTCCCGATGAGGACCCTCACCCCGGACCAGAGGGTTTTTAATTACTGCCTATTTCTTACACCCATACACATGGCGGAGTACAAACTGAATCATATTATCCTGGCGTGCTGTGTTCTACACAACTTTTTACGGCAACATTCTGCCAACTATGCTGGCTCAGTTGGGCCTGAGGCTGGAATTCCAAATGAACCAACCCTGACGGCGCTTGAAAGTGGCCGTCCTGGCTTGCCCCCCCTGAGTGCCCGTGATGTCCGGCTAAGATACCTTGAATTCTTTGCGGGTAGGGGAGCTATCAATATGCCAGACAATGTCTAAAACCTTTTTCAAATAAAAAAAAACTACTCAAATCTTTGGTGACATTTACTGCTTGTGTTTGTTTTAGCTGACCCTGACAGAAATGTGGTGAGTCCTGAAAATGGCGTTATTGTGTAACCTTACAAAGCACTGTTGGGTGTTATTTACTAAAGGCAAAGACACTTTGCACTACAAGGGCACTTGAAACTGCACTGAAACTGCACTTGTAGTGCAAAGTGGATTTGCCCTTAGGAAATAACACCCATTGTCACAGAAAACACCAATTAGAGCACCACAAAAGTGTTGTAGTGTTGAGACAATAATCCACACATTCTTGATTAACAATCTTTTTAGTACCAGCACAATCACATGTGCATTTAGAAAAGGTTTTTAAAAATAACCAACATGTTTGTTGTATAACAATTTTTGGGGTCACATTAGAAAAAGTAGAAATGTCCATTTAAGATAAAACAGGCATGTTTAAAACCAACAAGAAAGACACAAATCTTGAACTTACAAAATTCACATTTGGTAGAACTTGAAGGCAATATCAGACATGTGTATTTACAAACTGTGTTTGATATTGCGTTCAGATGGGGTGAAGTCACCCCAGGAAAAGCCAAATTTTTAAGATGCACACAAATTTACGAATGTCAACATGTGCTACCTGCCATCACGGGGGATCAAGAGACGTGTTTGGGGGGTGCAACCCCTTCCTCACAGCTACTTTATTATTGAGGAAGGGGTTGCACCCTCAAAACGCGTCCATTGATCTCCCGTGATGGCAGATAGCACATGTTGACACACTGTGTACCTCTTCAAAATGTGGCTTTTCTCAAATTTGGCAAAAAATGTCAAAAATTTGTAGCACACAAAAAAACAAAGGGATTTGGAGCGGTTTTAAACTCTCCCTAAAACATCAATGATGTTCTTCATTTTTTGAAGAACATCACTGATGTTTTTCTTGATGTTTTCCAAGTCCCTATTACACCCCATGATCTCCCCGATCAGGAACTGTGCACTTTCCGAGGTGAAAGGATCCACAACATCACGATCACCTAAAAAGATAGAAACCAAAAAACACCATGTATTATAAATATGCCGGCATCCATCTCTTACCTGAGCCTGTGGTCGCAGACACTCACCTGTTGTGGTGCCAATTTCCACCATGTCTTCGTCCTCCTGCTCTGCTTGTCTTGGGTGGATTTCCCCTTCTTCCAGAGGTGGGGGGTCTGTGGTCTCCTCGGATGAGGGGTGTCCTCCGAGTCTTTTCTCCCCTATGTAAAAAAAAATTGGTATACTTAGCACACAGATATTTGATGGCAGAACTATAAATATGAAACATTGCTTGGAAGTGGGGTACAATTGTCTATTTTGGCAGAGTTCCAAGATGTAGAATTTTTAGTGTCCTTTGTCAAGATTCAATACTTTACCTGTTTTGTACAAGCTTCACAGATGGAGATACCCCTATAGTATACACTGGAGCACCTGTGTGGACCCCCTAATAAAAAGGGTGTTCTTGTGTCCCACACTAGTGCTCCAGCGTCCAGATGTGTAAACAGCTGCTGAGTGTCATCTCCTTACACAGAATCTAGTTTGCATTTCATTCTAGTAACAAACCCATCTACACAACCAAATTATTTTAAGACAAGTAGGCCCTAAAAAATGTGGGAAAATGCATATGGACAAAACAATGGTGTTTTCTAGGCTGAAAGAAAAATGTTTTATACGAACGAATAATGTGCCCATGAACATGAAATTTGCCTTTTGAAACTGGATAAAAGTTAAGAAAAGCACATGGAGCAGCACAAACGTAATAAATATAAAGAATAGGAACATAGCACAATTACTTACTTTTTTGCAGCACTGTCCGGATCTTTCTGTACTGCTCGTGCTCTCTTAATTTCAGGTCCGACCACCGCTTCCTGAGCTGATCTTTTGATCGTCGTACCCCGAAATTCCGGTGCAGACTCTTGACCACTTTCGTCATGATCTTGGCCTTTCTGACATTGGGGTTGGGGTAAGGTCCATACTTCCCATTATAGTCTGCCTTCTTCAGGATGTCGACCATCTACAACATCTCCCCAAAGGACATATTCGATGCCTTAAATCTTCTCCTTCTGGATCCAGACGTTTCAGGCTCCGGGCTTTCCTCCTCCTCCTCCTCGTTGCTGTAATTAGCACGCACCTGCTGTGTCTCCACCATGTGCTCTTCCCCCACTGCGCCGAACGTAAAGGGGCGGGGAATAGACTAGAAAGAACCTTAGGGGCGGGCGGAGTTACACGCATGCGCAGTGTGTATAAAGCGTAACACGCGTGCATAGTACGTACGATCTGTGAGCGGAGGAAGGAGTATCGGAGGCGCCGATCGTGATAAGGAAGGTAAGGGCAAAACTTGGGCCTATACTGCTTCTAGATTGAGGCCTATATTGTAACAAGATTAGGAGAGTTTTGCCTGACATTAGGGTTTGTCTTGTGTGGTGTCTTGCAGATAAAATGGATGGCTTCAATGACCACAACTTCCTCCCCCTGTTCATAGACAAGTAGAGGGAGCTGCCCTGTCTGTGGCAGGTGAAACATCCACATTATAATCATAAACAAAAGAGCAGACAGCACTGGAGAAACTGCTGGAGTTGGTGAAGCCGGTGGTGCCCACAGCAACCATCCCTTATTTAAAAGCCAAAATTGGTGGCCTGAGGAGCACTTATCTAAGGGAGCGCAAGAAGGTCACGGATTCCCAGAGATCCGGAGCTGCAGCAGATGACGTTTATGTCCCCAAGCGGTGGTACTATGAGAGACTGCGATTTCTGTCAGACCAGAGTGAAGTCAGGGAATCCCTCTCAACCCTTCCTTCCACCCTTCTTTCCACCCCAGCTGAGGCTTCCGATGTCCAACCTGGGACTTCCACCCAGGAAGAAGTGGAGGAGCCCAGCTTGAGCCAGGTATAGCATTGTTCAACAGATTTCTGGTCAATAAATAAATGATCTTTACTAGATGTTATTATTGATCACTAATTGCTGATTTAATACAGTTTTTTATATATCAATAGAGAGTAGTGGGCAAAAATAATTGGGGCAAGAATGAAAAATGGTGGGCTCAGAAGGATAGTCTGTTATATTTGTTAACATTCAATTTGCAACAGTCATGAGGTGAAAATTGTGTGTGATTGATGAATAAAAAACTAAAACTATGTCCCTTTTTCCATACACAGGAAGACCTCAGCCAGGACGAGACTCTGGAATGTGACACACAGTAGGAGGCTGTGGAATATGGCAGCCAGGAGGAGGCGGGGCTAAGTGGCAGCCAGGAGAAGCCTGGGACCAGTAGGAGCCTGACCGAATCGCAGGTTCCTCCCCTCCGCCTTCCAAACAAAAGATCCAGGAAGGGGAGTCACGTGCAGGATTCAGCACTCAGGCTGATTCAGGAGGCTTCTGCGTCCCTCAGAGCCTTACCCACTCCTGAAGAGGCCTTTGCCTGCATGGCTGCCACCAAACTGAAGGGCATGCAGGAGGGTCAATGCCTCATGTGTGAGAAACTTCTTTATAAAGTCCTAACTAAGGGGGTGAGTGGCGAAATCACACCCAATACCGACATGATTGAGTTGGACCATCCTCCTCCTCCTCCTGCCACAACTACACCACCACAGCCACAGCGTGGAAGGAAGCGTGGAAGGAAGACCAGAGAGTGATGACCCTGGGTTCAGTCTGGTCTGACAAAAGATGCAGTCTCTTGTATGACCACAGCCTGGGGACACAGATGTCATCTGCTGCTTTCAGGATCTCTGGGACTTCTGGACCAGACTGCACTCCCTTATATATGGACTCCTCAGGCCACCAATTTTGCTGGAAAAGAATTGATGTGTGCCCTGGGGGCCAAAGGCTTCGCCAATTTCTGCTGTTTCTCCAGCATTGCCTCCCTCTTTGTTTGGTTCTGAGCCCTTAATAAAGGAATTTTTGTTTCAATTATACTCGCCTATGTGTGTTTTCCTTCAAAAAGGACAGTTTGTTTGTGAGGAGGCAGGTACATTTCAAAAATACAATGTGAAATTAACGAGACACCAACACCAAGCAACCTCCTTGAGATTAAATAATATAAGATATCAATGGTGTTGTGGTAACTTGACACACAAAACACACACAAAAAGATTATGGAGTAAAACCCCAAAAAAATAAAAAAATACATCAGCCTGGAAAAAAATACAAACACAAAAAAAAAAAAAATAATCAGCCTTGAAAAAAATACAAAACAAAAATAAAACAACAAAAAAGAAATTTGGCCAGATATGACAAATCAAAATATATTGAGGGAATCCCGATAAATAATTAAGAAAGAAGTTTGTGAGAAGTCTGTGTGAATATCAGCAGCAAAACTACTTCATTCTTCTCACATTATAAAGAAGAAGAGAGTGCGCTGTATTAAACAATTTAAAACATTGCAGCGTGATGATAGTGCTGTATCCATTCCGAAAGCTAATTTTACCAGACCGAGCTGTTCCGTCTCAGAATGTCTTCTGAGCATGCGTGGCACTATGTGCATCGTATTTGTCCACACACGGTCGGAATTGACGCGATCGGATTTTGTTGTCGGAAAATTTTATAGCCTGCTCTCAAACTTTGTGTGTCGGAAAATCCGATGGAAAATGTCTGATGGAGCCCACACACAGTCGGAATTTCCGACAACATGCTCCGATCGCACATTTTCCGTCGGAAAATCCGACCGTGTATACGGGGCATAAGGTTGGGTTCACACTGCCATACAGAGTGGCTCACAGCAGAGGTCCGGTGCGTCCCTGTTCATCGTTT
Organism: Aquarana catesbeiana; assembly: GCF_042186555.1. Lineage (NCBI taxonomy): Eukaryota > Metazoa > Chordata > Amphibia > Anura > Ranidae > Aquarana > Aquarana catesbeiana. The sequence goes on along the minus strand of NC_133327.1, from coordinate 149,870,329 downwards.
CAGGTCCGATTTAGGTCCGGATGTTTGGCTGAATTCGGACCTGAAACAGACCAGAAGACGCACAGGACCCCTGTGCAATTCCCTCCGGAGCCGCTGCAGAGCTGTGTGAACTGGCTCCATTGAGAGGCGGTCACAATCTCCTGACATGCGAATTGGAAGATGGGAAACACACATCCAATTTGCAATAGCGTAAACCCAGCCTTAAGGACCGTACACACGATCGGATTGTCAAAGCAATAACTCCAAAGCCAATAATAAATAACACGTTATCTCCTTCGATTCCACAACATGTCTGGTTGAAGAACGGCCGTTCAGAAACGAACTGAACAGCACGAAATGAAAAGCAATAAATGAAAAACACGAAAAGAAAAGCGCAAATCAACACTCACCAAACTTCTACTTACAGGAAATTAGCAGAAGGAGCCCAAAGGGTGGTGCAAAAGACCTGAAATACCACGTAGTACGTCTAGTACGTCACTACGTTTGTAAGTTGTTGGCCAACAATTGTGTGACTGTGTGTATGCAAGACAAGTTTGGGACAAAATTCCACGGTTTTGTTGGCCAACAATCCGATCGTGTGTACGAGGCATAAGGCTCTGTTCACACTGTGTGTGACCTGAAATTCTGTGCAACTTTGCCAGGCGACTAACTTGGGATTTCACATGTCACGTGACTTTGGGTCTCACAATTCGGATCCCAAGTCGCGGCAGTGTGAACCGAGCCAAACAGTGCCTGCATTCAATCAGATAGTGGTGGCAGCTGTTAGAAAGCAATAGCCCCCAGTGGCGGAGTTGTCTATCTGTGCTGCTAGCATGGATGGAGGAATCTGTTAGCTTTCTCTATATGTATAGTCAGTTTGAGGGCTCATGTCAACAAGCCTTCTAATAAACTGCTGCATTTGCTATTAAAATGCAAATGCATGTGTTTGAATGGCAAACACAGCGTTTCAGAAAAAAAGGCTGCGTTCAGCTACTTTTCAAAAACACCTCATCAGAATATGCTGCATCCAAAGAAATCAGGTCAAATGCAGCCTCTGATTTGCCATGTGTACTGCTCAATTAAAGTCATAGGGATATTCCTGATCTGCATTTGACGTGCCTGAGTGCATTTGACATTGCCTGTCGACACGAGCACTCATACATGTCCCTAGATTGGCAGGTACAGTTTAAGGTTGGGTTCACACTGTGAACGAAGCGGCTCGCAGCAGGGGGTCCGGTGCGTCCCTGTTTACCGTTTCAGGCTTGAATTCAGTCCGAATTTTTGATTGAATTCAGACCTGAAACAGACCAGAAGACGCACAGGACTCTTCTGCAAACCGCTCCGCAGCCGTCCCGAAGCTGTGTGAACCGGATCCGTTGAGAGTCAATCTCAGTCTCCTGACATGTGAATTGGATGCGGAGAAACCCACATCCAATTCGCACTAGTGTGAACCCAGCAATAAGGTATGCTAATTGTTTTGCTATCTAAAATGTTTCCCGTTTATTTCTCTGTATATTGCAGTATTATTATTTTTTTTATCATTCTTTTCTTTAACGTATAAACTAAAATATATAATACTGTGATGATCTTCCTGTTTTGCTTGAGCACATTTCAATCAGAAAAAAATAAAATAATCTTTCTATAAATAATTGATCTAGAGTTTTAGCTTCCATATAACAATACATTTTGTAACCATAATAAGAGTATGTAAACCCTAAAAATAAACTTCCCCTATTTGCTCTCTTTTGAGAAAGCTTTTTGTTATAACTATTTGATAAGTGCAAAATAATACATGTTGATCCTGCCAAAAATCTGATGTGTTAGCTTCCTCTACTCTCTCCCTCTTCTCTTATCAGCTAGAATTATTCCCAACCCTCTCTGTGAACTACAGAACACATCCGGTTATGTTATAGAGAGTTCTGTAGTCCTAACACACTTCCTGCCCTGTGGTGACAACACTGATCCTCAGTAGATACAGTATGGTGAATGTGTGTTGTCGCCCTCAGGCAGGAATTATGCTACTGGCAGGAACACTAAAATAAAGAGAAAAAAAGCCTGAAACCCTCAATGCAGGACTTAATATAGTATGTTTTTATACTTAGGTTTGGATACAATTTAAAATAATCGACATAAGGAAACGATAATAACGATGGAACAAACCAGCAGAAAGTAATGTCAGATCAAAGTAAGAACTCTTTATCTGCATACATGTTCCTGGTCAGTGACTCACTAACTACTGAAGTCAATGGATCAGCATGACAATCAGGCAAATTATATTTTCAGAAAGAGGTCTTGGCAGCCTACATATTGATCTCAGTACTGGGTTCCTTTAGGAATGCAGCTAATGCCTTATCTGTTCTTTTCCATTGCCATTTCGCAGAAATGGCTTACATAGGCATTCTATGAACAGAGGGCCAGAGACTTTCTCATAGAAAAATCCTGATGTTGACTCTACTGACTAGATAAGACCACATTGAGAAAATATTTTTTCTCAGCTAATTTGCTTGCAGATTAATTTCAAAATGTTCAATGTCCCCCAACTAGGACACAGCTGCAGAAATCAGGTTCTACAAAAGAAAATCCCGATTAGATGTTTTATACATAATTTTCGCACTTAGGCAGTGGAAACCAATCCAATGGAATGAGTTTACTTTGTGTTTACATTCCAACACTGACTCATAAGATCATGATAAGTGCTGTGGTGGTTTGGTGTTAAAGGAAACCTGTGCTGAAAGAAATACGGAGGCTTCAATTACTAAAAAATGCTAGTTGCCTGGTTGTCAGGCTGGTACAATGACTTCACTACTTTCTGAGTCGTTCACAAGCAAGTGAAGCCATACAAAATCAGATCTTCTGATCTGCATTCTTGTTCCAGATGAATGACTTATGCTGTGTACACACGGCCGGACATTTCAACCAAACTTGTCCGAGGGAACAAATCGGACAATTCGACCGTGTGTGGGCTTTATCGGACCTGCAGTGGACTTTTTCGGTCGAAAATCAGACGGACGTTAGATTTGGAACATGTTTCAAATCTTTCCGATGGACTCGAGTCCAGTCAAAAAATCCGCTCGTCTGTATGCTAGTCCGAAGGACGAAAACCGACGTTAGGGCAGCGTTAGGGACGTATTGGCTACTGGCTATCAACTTCCTTATTTTAGTCCGGTCGTACGTCATCACGTACGAATCCGTCTGACTTTGGTGCGATCGTGTGTAGGTAAGTCCGTTCAATCGAAAGTCCGTTGGAAGTCCGTCAAAAGTCCGTCGAAAGTCCGTCGGAAAGACCGTCGGACCTTTGATGACGAAAAGTCCACCCGTGTGTACACGGCATTAGAGTATTGAGGCATGACAGCCAGACAAATAGCATTTTTAGGGGGAGAGGTCAACAGGGGCACCCCATAAATCCTCAGTTATATTGTTCAGTAGACATCTCTTTAAAGTATTTTGTCCAAACACCCTTTTCCTAATATGATGATTGGATAATGTGTAAGCCAACAACGCTAGTTTTCCTATAAGCAACCATCCTAATTAGATGTACTGTAAAAGACTATTCCCTTATTTCCAGTCATTTGCAGGAGTAGAACAGTCCAGTCTTAACATTCCATGTTACTATCTCAATCCTTATCTGTTGCCAAGAAATATTTTGAGATTGTCTAGTTGCCACTTACTACTAGACATTGCATAATATTCAACCCCTATTTGGACTTTTCATTTTGTAGTGTTATAACTTGGAATTATATTGACATTTTTAATGCCTGACTTGACACAACATTCCAATATTTGAAGTTTCCTCTTCTACTTGTTGGTGGAACCCTTTGGTTGCAATCACATCTGCAAGTCATTGGGGTAAGACTCGACCAGCTCTGCACATCTGGATCTGGCAAATGTTTCTGGCCATATTCTTCTTGGCCGAATTACTCCAGCATTCCAAAGCTGGAGTGGGGAATTTGGTGAAAAAAATGTTTTCAGGACTTGCTACAGATTCTCAAATAGATTGAAGATTTGGCTTTGATGGTGACATTTTAAGACATTCAGGTTCTTCGTTTCGCACCAATCCAGTGTAGCTGAATGGTGGGTTTCCTACCCAGTCTATGTTTTACCTTATTCCTTATATTTTCTAATAATGAATTTAATGGTGCTGATATTTAAATTTTCGGATAACCCAAACCTGACTAGTTGCTCTTGTGGACTTGGTTAATTTGCATCCCTGATCTTCATGGAGAAGTTTGTGTTTATGTAGTCTATAACACAAAATCAGGCATTCCAGAAACTGATTTGTGTCCTTTTTAGCTCAAGAGGCATGTTCATAGCATACATGTTGTCTCCATGCAACCTAATATGTGAATTCTGAAGGCAATTGTCTGCACAAGAGCTTTAGCAGGTTCACAGTGATGATTGTGAATTATTTTCAATTCAAGACTTTTTGGGTTTTTTATTTGCAAATAATTAGAATAACTATGTAGAATGTTTTCCCTGATTTGAGATTTTGCTGAAGTTGCATTTACATCAGTTAACCAACAATGTCCTAGTTTTTTCAAACATATGTAATTATTCTATAATAAAATGCAGTGCCTTAATAAGTGAAAAAAATAATATAAAGCATGGTGCATTATAACCAATAAAGTAAAATGCCAGTGCATATACAAGTAAAATCAATGTGAAATAAGTCCGTCAAGAACTTAATCCATGGAGTCTTCCATCACCCTCAAATAAACATGTGCCACAAAATCTGTCTACCGCCAATGACCAGAATTACAAACTTACCACAGACAGTTGCTGCTATGCATGTGAATATCTCCTAAATGGTGCACATTTAGGGTTTTTTTAACAGAAGGAAGGTTTTATTGAAATAACAAAAAACAGTACACTTGAGAGCAATGCACTGACATTACAAGGGGTAACTTGTCAAAAGTGCTGACATAGGCAATTGTAGTACATCGTCCCAAAATATAGTAGTAGACTAACAACAACTCTACTCGATATCCAACATAGTTATCAACTTCCTGCCCTCCTGAAATAAACATCAATGGGAGTTTTAACAGGGTCAAGTGTCTGTCCACCCAGCATTTTTGTACTCCCACTGAGGAGTAGTCCAGTAAACTTCAACTAAGAAGAGGGGGGGGGGCAGGAGAGGAAGGGCGAAGGGAGGGGTGAAAGGAGAAGAGGAAGGGGAGGGGGAGGAGAAAAGGAAGAGGAGGGAGAAGAGGGGGAGGAGGGGAGGGGGGACACAATACCAGAAATATAAAGCACACATGCCCCCATAGGGGACAAAAACAAACAAGGACAGCCAGCAGGGGGGATCTCATACATTGCCAATGTCCCTTGAACTTTCAGAGCGAGCCTTATTTTGTTTTAGTAAGTTCATTTAAACTCTAAGGTGCCTAGCCTGCACCCACGCCGCCCATATTTTTTCAAATTTTTGAGGGCAGTTTCGACCCTTGTAGGTAAGTTTATACAAGGGCAGAACTGCATTAATGAGCCCCTTCCATGCTGAGAGCAGAGGAGGATCCAGGAGTTTCCATTTGGTCAATATCATTTTCCTGGCGTAATAGGCCGCATAGAAAACAAACAAACAAGGTATATTTAGTATTCAAAATTATCAGTGATGCCCAAAATAAATAGAAGGGGGTCCCTGTCCAAGGAGAGACCCACCACTGCATTCACATCTGCAACCACTTCCTGCCAAAAAGACTGAATATGGGGGCACTCCCACACCATATGAATAAATGTTCCCACCGACTGTCTGCATTTGGGGCAAGTATCTGTCACTTCTGAGTATATTCTAGATAATCTAGCGGGGGTATAATATACTCTATGTATAAATTTTAGCTGTACAAAGCGGTCCCTGGCTGATATCATGAGTGGGATGCATTGCTGTAAGCCCTCGGTCCAGTCCTCCTCCGTCAGAGCAGGAATATCCCTCTGCCATGCCTCAAATAGCCGGGTCGTACTTCCCGCTGCTTTACACGTGAGTCTCAAATATATAGAAGACAATGGATGGTCAATCAGAAGGGATTCAACCGAGTGCACAGCAAGGACCATTCCATCAGGAAACTGGGCCTTTATGGCATGCCTAAGCTGCACATACCTAAAGTACATCCATGGTGGTAGATTAAATTGCCATTTAAGCTCCGCTAGGGGGAGAAGTCGCCCTCCTGACATTATTTGTTTTAATTTAGTAATTTGGAATCTAGCCCCAACTTGAGGGTCAGGTATGGACCTGAGATGAGGTAAAGAGGGATTACCCCAAAGCAGAGTGTGAGGGGAGATAGTATTTAGCTCGCTAAGAAGGTGAGTAACCTGTTTCCAGGCCATTAGAGTCGTCTTCATGGGAGTGGTCACCCGGGGGTCACTGTTGGGTCCGCGATATACGAGATTGCTGAGCTCAGAGTATGATCCCAAGATGGCCGCCTCTAAATTTACCGCCGGGTTGGAAACATCTTGGGTGAACCACCACCGCACAGTAACCAACTGTGCAGCCCAGTAGTACTTCCTAAAGATAGGGAGAGACAGACCACCTTCAGTCAAGAAAAGCTGTAGTTTGATCTTAGCCACCTGGGGGGTTGAACCCGCCCAGACAAAAGAGGAGATAGTCTGGTCAAGCCTACTGAAGAAGGAAACTGGGATAGGAACCGGTGAGTGCAGGAAGACGTATAAAAATTTTGGAAGAAAACTCATTTTAATGAGATTTACTCTCCCCACTGGAGTGAGTGGGAGATTCTTCCAAACTTTACATTTACCAATAAATTGCTGGAGCACAGGGTGTACATTATCTTCCAAATACTGCATAGGGTCCCTTTGAATGTGTACTCCTAGGAATTTGAAGTAGGACACTTGTTGCAAGGGAGTGTTCGAGTCCTCTAGCCGATCCCCCCTGACAATGGGAACAAGAGCGACTTATCCCAGTTCACCCTTACTCCTGAGAAGAATACAAACCGATCAATAATGGCCAGGGCCGCATGAAGAGAGCTTTGAGCATCATGCAGATATAGCAGCATGTCATCTGCGTACAGAGACACTTTCTCCACCAGGGGGGGAATGAGATGCCTTGAACTTCTTCTGAAGTTCTCAGAAGCTCTGCCAATGGCTCGATCGCCAGTGCGAAAAGAGCCGGGGAGAGAGGGCAGCCCTGCCTAGTGCCTCGGTGGAGTGGGAAGGGGGCCGAGAGCGTACCATTCGTCCGCACTCTGGCTATGGGGGCTGCATAGAGCATCCACAGCCAGGAATAAAACTTAGGTCCAAAACCAAATTTTTGAAGGACTAGCCACAGATATTCCTACTCCACCAAGTCAAAGGCCTTCTCCGCATCCAGTGAGGCAACTACTCCAGTACCCCCCCTAGTCGATACTCCAGCCATGACAGTATGAAGTCTTCTCAGGTTAATAACAGTGCCCTTCCCGGGCATAAACCCAGTTTGGTCCCTGTGGATCAAAGATAGAATAACCTTGCCAAGGTGAGTTGCCAGAACCTTCGCAAGAATCTTTGCATCCACATTTAATAATGAAATAGGCCTATATGAGGAGCATAGCTCAGGATCCTTGCCGGGCTTGGGTATTACTACAATAACCGACATCGACATCGAGGGCAGGAGAGAAGAGGACTCCAAGGAGGCTGTTAACACTTTCAACAGCCTGCAAGCGAGTGTTTCCTCATGAGCCTTATAAAATTCTGCCGGGAGCCTGTCATCCCCCGTTGCTTTCCCAACCTGCATGGAACCTATGACCTGTTGAATTTCCTTAAGGGTGAGCAGAGCGTCAATCCTCTGGCTTGCCTACTAAGTCAGAGCCGGGATTTGAATATCTTCCAGGGATGCCTGAAGTTCAGCCGCAGAATATCACACCCTAGAAGAATATAGAGCTCCATAAAAGGAGGCAAAACAAGTGTTTATGCCCTCAGGGTGACACACCAGTCTCCCTTCCTTGTTCCTAATGTTAGCTATGCCCGTCTGGGTCGACTGCTCCTTAGACAGCCAAGCTAGGAGCCGGCCAGTCCGCTCACCCTGTTCGAAAACCCTCTGCGACTGGTGGAGTAAAAGTTTTTTTGCCGAGGTTGTCCTCAGCAGCATTACCTCATGCACTGTAGATCTCTACGTTCCACCTCGTCCCTGGTGCGTACATACTGCTGTTCGTAATTTGCGGCCCTCTGTTCCGCCTGGGACAATTCCAGTCCAGATTGTCGTCTGACCTGGCCTATTTTTTGCTGGTAGTAGCCCCGTGTGTGAACCTTGAAAGCATCCCAACTAGAGGCCAGGTCAGTAGCAGGGGGGTTTAAGTCCCAATAACTACGTATGTCTGCTTCTGCATTAATAGCAATCCTATCGTCCGAGATCCAATAGCATGACAAGCGCCACAAACAGTCGGTAGGAGCAGGGCAGACATTCAGACTTATCAGGACAGGAGTGTGGTCTGATATTCCCCGTACCAAGATAGATATCTCTTGCACCCTGGCTAGAAGTGGGCCACTGACATAGACTAGGTCTATTCTGGACATGGCTGCGTAAGTGGCTGACTGGCAAGTATACTTCCGCTGATGTGGGTGTTTCCACCGCCAGACATCAGTAAGACCGAAAGTGGAAGCCCAACGAGAGAGTGGGGAATCCACAGCCCCCCCCCCCCGCTGTCAGCCTGTCCAAGGCAGGGCAGGGAGGCATGTTAAAGTCACCTGCCAAAAGCACATTATCCACCCACATATTTGCTAAGTGTCTACTAATTGTTTGTAAAATAGTCAAAGATGCCGGCGGGGGGATATACAGCCCCCCCCACCACCATGGGTACATTTGCAATTACAGCATGCATGACAACAAATTGTCCCCCGGGGTCCAGACACAGATCCGATAAATTGAATGAGAGAGATTTGTGAACAAGCACACTCACTCCTCTAGCATACGAGGAGTAAGTGGCATGATAATGGTGTCCCACCCATGGTTTTCTAAGACTCAGGACTCTGCTGCCAGTCAGATGGGTTTCTTGTAGAATACATATATCAGGGTGGTGGGCCTTGAGGAAGGTAAATACAAGGGATCTTTTAATAAGTTAAGTCCCAGGACATTCCACGAAACAATTGTTAAGGGGGCCATGAGAAGGGATAAAGATAGATTAGGCAACAAGGGGGTATCTCATATGTCAAAGCGTCTGGCCCCCGGAGGCACACCATCCCCAGGTCCCCCCCCAACACCCCCCCACAACACTCAGGGAAGATATAGTCAAAACACTCAGCCATACATTTGTGCAAAATACATTCCTTCATATAAACTTTAAACCAGTTCAACCCATCCCAACCCCCCACCCCACACACCCACCCAAACCAGGGCATGCTTTTGTCCCAAACTGAATCATAGTCTAAGACTACGTGGGGTCACAAACAGATAGCAGCCAGTTTTTTAAACCGCTTAGGAGTATCCCAAAGAAAAAGGGTAAAAAAGAAAAAGATAAAAAAGGTGGGTAAAAGGAGTACAAACTGAGGGGATGCAGGCACACCACGTCTAGAGGAGATGCCACCAACGGGCATGATGCAATTGAAGAAAAAAATTCCTGGGCATTTCTAGTGTCACAGTCTTTCCATGCAGTTCTACGTCCTGACGGGTCACACAAACATCTCAGGGGGATATAAAAAAATAACAAACAGTGACTTTTGCAAAAAGCAAACATAGGTGCTGTGACAGCCGCCCACACCGGAGACCCTGCAGGGTATACCCCATTAGGAGGAGCAACCCTGCACTGTCTAAGCAGGAGGTGAAAGGAGAACAAATCCAACTCCAGGATGACCAGTGACTATTGCACCTCTCGGGTATATGCAGGGCTAAATCCGCCATTTCTATCAGGGTCTATGCATTGGACAGTGTCCATCCCACCTAAATCTCACTGTAGGATTGTATCAAACTGAGCCGGTATTAAGCAGTATTCAGCGCAGTACTCACGGAACCAGAGCAACAGCTGCAGAGCTCATGAAGGGAAACGGTATCTCAATGGGGAGGCAAGGTATTCAGCCATTGAGTCGCCTCCATAGGCGAAGTGGTAAACCGTGTGGATTCTCCGTCCTGCACCCGGAGGCGCGCTGGAAATAACATGCTGTATTTAATGGCTTTCGCTCTTAGAGCCCACTTCACCTCATCGAAAGATTTCTGGAGCTTCTGGGTCCAAGAAGTCTGCAAAGAACATCAATAGTGCAGCCTCGTACCTCCTGCATCCTTCGGGCCTCCCTCAGGATCAGGTTGTGATCTCTAAAGTTGAGTAACTTAAAGATAAAGGTGCGCAGTGGGGCACCTGGCGGGCCACGCTGCAATGGCATTCTGTGAGCCCTCTCCACTGCGAAGAAGGATGAAAAGGCAGCCTGGGGGAAGAGCGTGCGGAGCAGCCGCTCTGTGTAAGCAGTTGGGTCTGTGCCCTCCGATCCCTCGGGGAGGCCCGCGATCTGCAAATTGTTTCTCCGGTTGCGGTTCTCCGCATCTTCGGCCCTAGATTCCAGGGAACGCACTCTCACCTGCAGAGTATGTAAAGAGGCAGAATGATCATGGACCGCATCCTCCGTGCCGCTTATCCGGCGTTCCATCTCAGACACCCTCCGGCGGATGTTGTCGAAGTGCTGTCTAATTAAGCCAACCTTGAGCTGAACAGTGTCAATCTTGGTGGCTAGAGCCGAGGTTGACGATTGACAACCAGTGATCGCCTGCATCAAGGCCGCAAAGTTACTCTGCTCCAGGAGAGCAGGCTCCGGTGATTCCTTCTGAGACGCCATGCTGTGTGTATTAGCCACGTACATGGGACGTTTTTACAACCTCTCCTGAACGATTTAACTTGACAGATAATAACCCACATTTAAAGCGGCGTTTTGCCGTGTTTGCGTTTAGAAGAGTTTGAAATTTTTTTTTTTTTTTCAAAATAGCTAAAAATGAAAAAGCACCTGTAAACGAAATGCGGCTAAACTCAAGTTATCATGTTTGGCGTTATCACGTTTGGCCGCGTTTGGCGTCTGAAACGTCGGAAACTTCGGCGTCTGAACTAATTTTTTTGCCTTCAAAGAAAAGCCTATAAACGCAACTGCCTAAAAACGACATTAAACGAACCTGTGTACATGTACACATAAGATAACATTGGAAGAGTTCAGGGGCAGTTGAAAAAAGCATCCAACTGCCTCTAAACGTCCGTTTACCAGCAGCAGTGTACATGAGGCGTTAGGATATAGTCACTGTACCTACTGCAACCTAGCAGTAGACACTGCACAGCATCACAATAGGTGGCCTGCCAGGACAGCCCAGTAACGACTTGGGCATCCACTCACGGATCATAGGCTGCAACACCAAATCAGTCATTGGGTCTTGAAGACAAACAACAATTAACAATAGACGACTTCATCCGTATATATCCCTCTACGGTGCTGAGAGCGCTGCGATGTGGAAGGAAAAAACACTACAGTAAAGGAGAATTCGCCTGTAAGATTATACCACTTATCGAGTGCTATACCACCCATCCAGTCATCTCTCTCTCTCTATATATACATATTATAACACGCAGACCAGTTTTTGTTCTCCAAGGCTCTGATGAAAAGGAAACCCCTTAAAACGCGTTAGCCAATCATTCATTTTATCCTTTGTATGGGCATCATTTTATATTATTCTATCAAATGATAACATTGTTATTTATTCATATTTACGAATACGTAGTATTTATCTCTGTATATACCAATTTGTTTATAATAAACTTTCTTATAACGATTCATGCATCAGGCCACGTGCCTTTTTTTTCCTTTCAAACTTAGCTTTTCGGACTTCCCCTAGTCAGCCTAGGCAGCGGGGCATGCATGATCACTCTACATTTATACCACCAGGAAATACTACCACCTTTACTAAGGCCCTCTGCACTAGCGCAGGAGAATATCTTTTCTGTTTATACCTTTACCTACAGCTAAGCCTTTTTATAGGCTTAGCTGTAGGTATAAGATAAAAAGGAGTTTACTACTGCTTTAATGACCTTTTCACATTTGAACCCAAGACCTGAGTAGTACAAGTATTAGTTGCTAATAATATGGCCATCTTGCTGCTCCATGTTGCCATAACACTTATGAAGGTTACTGTATATTACAACTATAAACTGCATACTGTTTGTGTTGGTAGGGTTAATAGGAATTATTTTGAGCAATGCTTCCAAATCAGCAGCCTTGTTATAGGAACAATGTGTAAGTGATAGGAGGAACAGCTTCTTCGGTGAGAATTCTTACTCTTGGCTCCGCCAGAATCTCTGATAAATGTCGCCTACGCGGCTCTTCTTTAACCAAAACAACCCAAAGCTAGTCTTGGCATTTACAGCACTCTTGGCTGCTTTATGGTCAAATTAGCAAATGGGGACAATGCAGTTCCCACAAGCTGTTTTTGTCAGCCTCCCGTGTGAATCACGGAAAGAAGAGACAAGGTGGATGTCTTATCTTTCCGCTGTACTCATCCATATCTCTCAGACCAGCCTGGCATGATTAGTCCTGCTGGTGACATTTAGAGAATTCTTTCTGCTATCTCAGAGCTATTAAATGATCATATGAATTTTTATTAACCTGTTATGGAAATATTTGTTAAGAAATTTCTGGTACATTATAATATATTATTACTACCTCAGTCAATATGTGAAATCTGACTGTTACACTTTAGTAATAGGTGTACTCAGACATACACAGTAAGGCGCCTTTAACACGGGCACCTCCGTCTTGCGGATTCCACTTGCTCAGCAGGGGATCGCTCTGCTGCACCACACCCCGCTTTGCAGAGCGGACACGGACACAATCCTGCTCTCCTCTATGGGGAAATCGGAAGGACTGCCTGACGGTTTTCATCCCACCCTATGCAATGCACCAGACAGACGGAAAATAGGACCATCGATCTGGATTTTGCGGGCAGGATCTGATCGAATGGAGCTGACATAGAGGAGACTGCAAGATCCAATCAGATCTGCCTGATAAACTGACAAGCTGATCAGAAAGTCTGTGTAAAAGGACCCTATTACATATGTTGCTATTTTTTCTGTCTAAATTCATTTTTATGACATTCCTGCATTTTCTAACACCACACACACACACTAGGCCATCTTGTAAGTAGACCTAATTACCCTTACATACAGTCAAATGCTTCCAATCTGCACTGATGAAGATCTTGCCTTTTTGTCATCACAATATATTTTGCCTCTAAGAAAGTAACATTAACATGCACCAAACATGCATGTGCCTCAAACAGGATAACACTTATGTGCCTGTAAGTTTCTTCTAGCAAGCAAACACATCAGAATGAGGCTATTTGTAGTCTTGGCAGCTGATCCTGTATATATTGGCTTCTAGTGACATCAGTGATAGAAAGGGAGAGCCTGACAGTGGCAGCCATGGTGCATTGTAGAGAAAGTCTTTGTCCTGTGCCCCTAGTCTCGCTGGTCCAGAAATGTTAGTGTCTACGCCTATAGGCCAGGGCACTAGTGCATGGTGCATTAAGGTTTAGGTTAAATGTTAAGGGTTAAGTCAGTTTTGGGAAAAGAGGTTTAGTGTTGGGTTAATCGTTAGGGAGAAGATTATGTCAGATTCGTTATTAAGAAAAAGAAATAGGGAGCCACCATTGCTGATTTGTTTCTGAAGATGCATGTTTTGCAGATGTCATCTTGATCTTTGCTTAACTATTCGATGAATCACTAACTCAGTGCAAGGATTTGCATATCAGTAGTTTGGTTGCAAAATTGTGACACTAAGGATACCAGTTATAAAGCAGTGGTATAGCCTTAACTTAAAAAGGCACATTTATAAAGAACAACCATGTGCTTTACAAATATGCTTAGGCCTGAAGCAGACAATGCCCCATTAATTGCAATGAATGGTAAAACAACTTTTAAAAAGTGCCTGAAGGAGGAGAGTCTTTTACAGGGGTCTCCTGCTATCATGCCATGCAGAGAGCACTCTTTAGGACTTCAGGCCTCTCACCATGGCCCTAATTTTGTTTTTTAAATGAGTTGTAAAATTTAGGCACAGTGTGCAGTTCGCTGCCGAGAGAAGCATAACATATCTGTTATAAATGGCTCTATTTGAGTTCATTTTATGGGTTATGTTAAGAATAATGTTTTGGTCATGTTCCAGGGTCAATTTAAGGGAGAGGTTAAAACTGATTTTGTTTCCCACATTAAATCAATTGTGATGGCATTCTGGAACTGAAAAGTAACATACAAGCTTTTTAACTGAGGGTAGGAGTCTACAATAAAGACAAGCAGAGGGATATTTTTTTTTCTGGGGCAAATACTATGCTTTGTAATACATTATGTTTTATATATCTATATAACAATCATATTGCCATATTGTAGCAGCACCTGGGTAACAGGGAATCAGGGAATATTGAGCTGCCGTTAAGTGGAAATTTACAAGCCATTGTCCAGATGTCCCTAAATCTTTTATGTGCCTTCACACATAGGGGCCATGTAGATACAAATGGGACTTCCCATGAAACATTCCCAGTACCTATCAGTACCATCGAAATGCACGGTAGTGAGAAGGTTGGGGAGGGAAATTAGGGGGTCCTGGGAGAGACCATTTTTAACGTATCCTTTAATATTTGGGTTAGAGGAAATGGAGTGGGCTAACGGTTCAATTGCCAATGCGAATAGAAGGGGGGAGATCAGACACCCCTGTCTAGTACCCTGACCCAGAGGAACATATTCAGAGTTGCACCCTGGGAGTTTAATGCGGTTCCGGGGGTGATGATATAATGCCTTAAAGCAGTTTATGAATGCCCCATTAATGCCAAATTTGGATAAGATGGAGTCTAAATAGGGTCAGAGAACACTGTTGAAGGCTTTATTTATATCTAAGCTGAGCAGTAGGACTTTACTGGATTGAGTGTCAGCATCCTGTATGACGTTAGCTGCTAGGCGTATATTATCCATAATTTCCCTAGTTGGAATAAATCCCATCTGATCTGGGGAGATCCGAGAGGTTATAACCGACGCCAGACGGTCTGCTAAAATACGGCCAAAAATCTTTAAGTCATTGTTAATGACAGAGATAGGGCGAAAGTTCTGGGGAAGGGTGTGATTCTTGCCTGGCTTTGGGATTAAAGACATATTCGCCAACAACATGTCATTCGGAAATGAGTCCCCTCTCAGTATAAGGTTATATAGTTTGGCCATCTTAGGGACTAGTATTCTGGCAAATTTTTTATAATATGGTGCTGTGTAACCACCCAGGCCTGGGGTTTTGGAGGATTTTAAAGAAGAGATGATATAAGCTATTTCTTCCTCTTTGCAAGGGGCATTGAGTAGCTGTAACTGCTCCTCGGTGAGCTTGGGTAGCTCGAGAGCATCTAGCCAGGTCTGAGAGGAGGGGCAGTTTGGGGATGAAGGGTCTGATAGAGGTGTTTGGTAGTAGGAGGAGAATATCGTTAGGATATCGTTGAGGTGGATTGTGAGGTTCCCGTTATCATTGGGTAATTTGTAAGAATTTGTTGGTTGTGTAGATTGTTTCAACTTTCTTGCAAACATAGCCGAGGCCGAATTGCTATGCAAGAAGAAGTGGGCCTTGGACCAGTAAAGAGATTTTTCAGTTTGCTCTGAGAGCAAAGTGTCGAGGGCACTTCTCTTGCTATTGATTTGATTCAGTAATTCCTGGGAAGGGGACTGGCCATGTCTGTGGTAAAATTATTCAAGGTCATAAGTAAGCGTGCGAATATCTTTATGTTTTTGGCGTTTCCTGGACGTGGCAATTTCTATGAGATGACCCCTTAACACTGCCTTATGGGCTGCCCATAGAGTTATGGGGGAGATCCCCTCAATGTCGTGGCGAAAGTAGCCAGACGATCAGATAATAGACTAACTATGCTAGGATCAGTGAGCAGGCAGTCATTAAGGCGCCAGGTCCTAGTGGCACTGGAGAGTCCCATGCAGGAAAGGTTACAGGATACTATGTGGTGGTTGGACCAGGGGTATAAATGTATGTCTGCTTAAGTGGAATTTGCTACTAGGATAGGGGAGCAAAAAATTTAGTCAAGTCAGGAGTAACTATGATGGGGGTGGGAATAAAATGTATATCTTCGAATACCCAAATTGTGTGCCCTCCAGGTGTATATCAGTTGATGTGACCTAAGGAAGTATTTTGGGAAAGCATTATTGGAGGATCCTATGCGAATTCTATGTGTGAATGGGCCACTAAGTTAAAGTCACCCCCTATCATAAGGTGGGGTGAGTGGTATCTATCTAACACTTGAAAGAACGTTCTAAAAAAGGAGGCCTGGGACCCGTTCGGGGCATACACTGAGGCAAGGGTGACCATTTTACCTTGACATGATCCCTCAACAATTAAAAATGTGCTGTCAGGATCCTTATAAGTGTGTTGCACATTAAACATGACCGAATTTCTGATCAATATAGCCATCCCTCTTGACCTGGATTCATTAGTAGTAAAGTAACATTGTTTAAAGGATTTGTCTAGAAAGGATGGGTGATTATGGGCAGAGAAATGCGTCTCCTGTAGCAGGAGTATGTCAGCTCCTGGAGTTTTGTAGGATCTGAACCCTTTCATTCGCTTTTGCAGGGAGTTAAAACCCTTAAAATTGTGGGAGATCACCTTAAGACCCATCTAGAATTGCATAAGAGCAGCAAGGGGATAAGGAGGAATCCAGGACGAGAAGCGCGCTCACAGAATTTCTTATAATACATATACAATTTACACAAGCAAATTGGGTGAGTAAGTGCTGAGTAGAAAACCAGCGCCATCTAGTGAACTCAGGAGGATTGAGGGCTAAATATGCAGTACAATTATAATGCTGAGCAAAAAGGACAAGAAAAGGAAAAAAATAAAGAAAAAATTAGAAAACGTTGAAACCAGAAAAAACATGCCAAAAAGTGGCGATAAACAGTCAGGTGGGGTCAGCACTCACCCTGACCACGAGAATATTTTTAACTCGGACCAAGAGGTCCATTACTCTAATGAAGTGGAACTTAAAAAAAAAATTTAAAAAAGGGAGTTCAGGAACCAAAGTTTTTGCAAGTACCTGGGGAGGGTTCACGGGACCAGGATCTTCTAAACCGCTGTGGGAGCCACAGGTACCAGCTAAATTAGAGTAGGGGGACAGTCAAACGGCACGAACGGACTTCGGCATTGCTCGGAGAATATCAAGTAGCCAATGAGCACGTCGGCGACATTTGGTCCTTCACAAACTTGAATAAAGATAACATAACAAGGGGGGAAGAGAGAAGTGTTAACGTTGACTCCGACAATCCAGTCTTGGAGAAGGAGTTGTCCAAATGGAAGATGGACGTGGAGTAGAAGGCATCCTAGGAAGTGCAGCTGCTTCAAGGAGGTTCATGGTTTCTGACAGTAGGCGAAGGCCATGAATTCAGAAGATACAGTCAATCCACTTATTAGTAATATTTTTTCCAGATTGGATGAGCAAGATCACCGCATGGATCAGTTTGCCATAGCGTTACAAACGCTCCTGAGTCGCCCGGCTCACCTGGAGTCTCCCACTGTGACCTGAGTTGCAGGCCATCCTTGCTGCTGTGCCAATCTCTGTGCAGGCACCCGCCTCGAGTATTACCTCTATAAGAGGTATGTCTGGTTCCGCTCCGCTTCCCCAGTGATTTGGGGGCGATCCAGTTCAATGCAGAGGGTTTCTCAACCAGGTTCAGATATACTTTGAGATGCTGCCCCAGGCGTTTCCCACGGACAGAAGCAAAGTAGGTTTCGTGATATCTTTGCTTTTTGAGAGAGCCTTGGCCTGGGCAAACCCTCTATGGGAGATAACAAAAAACAGGGGTAGAAGGCAAAAAGAATTCTTCAGTAAGGAACCAGCATGTTTAGCAAAAATATAAATGTTTATTATAGAAAAAATGATACCACATATACACCAGAAGGTGTCAAAAAATTGACAATAAGTGAACCAATAACCACCACTACCAATTAAAATAGACAACGTTGTCTAAAAACAATTTAATTCAGAGGAACACATCCACCTATACTATTCTGGATGTTAGCAAGTATTAGCATCTGTAGGCAGATCTTACTTTGGGCATTATCCCTATCTGTCTATAGTTACATGTAATTAGAGCAAAGTGTCTGTTTCATAAGTTTTTTCTTGTTGATTTATATTTGTTCTGTGGGATTATACTTCCCTTCTTTATGAACCTCATTTTGCTACCACGTACACCAGACTTTACCATAACCACACTCTTTTTATTAGTGGGCCCGCACCTGGGTACATTACACCTCCTTTTCCCTTCCCCTTCCCCTTTTCCTTCCCCTCCATTCCCAATTTCCTCCCCTTTCCCCACACCTGGTTATCCAGATTTTTCCTTTTTGTGACATGGCCTATCTTCTTGACGAGGACATTGATCGAGAAATCCAGTCTGCCTTTTCCTCTCAACAATCGGCTTCAAATGCATGTGAGGATTCCCTCCAGTCCCTATTCAGGAATCATAAAAAACTAACTATTAAATTCCTGAATAGGAAGTGGGACATTTCATCACTAAAATCTCACATTGAAAACGGAATTATCCCCAGAGGTCTGAGAGAAAGGGTGACCCCAGCCGGACATCTTCACACACCACGCTTTATACAGGCATGGAAGGCCAGCTGTTTGAAGCGCGGCCTGGAAATTATGCAGTTGATTGTTGATGAGGAACAGGCCCAACTTGCGGAAATTCAAACGGAGATAAATAATAGTGCTAGCTTACTTGAACCCTTCAAAACAGACTCCTCATTTGAAAAACATAATGAGCTCCTCAAAAAAGAAGTAGAGAAAACTCAGAGAAATCTAAAAATTCATAAACAAGAAAAATTTAAACAAAATTTACTTGATCTTGAAAGCGGTGACCTGTTTGATCCCACAATTCATAAAGGAAGGAGCCGCTCGCGAAAAAATAGAGGGAGGAGCAACAGCTCAGCCAATACTAAGGCTACCCGTAAACAATATTCCTCCACGGATAGTGACAGCGAACGCAGAGACCTCTCAGTGACTTTTTTAGAGAGGGACCAGTCACCAACAGACAATCCCCCAACTACTGTAGGGAAGAACCAAGTAATAGGAAAAGGGAAGATACCCCCAAATTCACCCCCAGGTCATCAGGGAAGAACAAGGGAAATTCGCAAAAGCCAGAGACAGGTGAGGAAGAAAACACACAGGACATAGACATCCACAAATCAACAGAGGACTCCCCCACAGATATGAAGGTAGTTAACCTGACCAACTTCCCCCTGAACCAACATCATCTTTCCCTACTTAGCAAGGGTCTCTCCTTCTCCCCCAAATCAGGGATGAATGAGTTCGAAGTGTACAAGGACATCTCCCTCTATCTAAGAAAAGTCCTCTTTAGATACTGGCATCTATCTAAACACACTGAGACTAAACAGGACTCCCAGAATAAAGAGGAAAGGGAGGCCTTGGATGCACTTGTTTTACTTCTACTAGAAAATGAGGACTCTGATTCTGACTCTGAGATACCCCCAATGCAGGTTGCCCTTGCCCGCCCCGCCAACCTATCCATCAAATCGGATAAAATGCCCCCTCTGTCCAAACACAAAGCCATCGAATTTTTCCTGGCACAGGTTAAAAGAGACCTATCTAAGGTCAATTGGAAATATAAGGGTATAGATAACCTTACCAGAGATGAGAGAAAGGCCCTAAAAGAACTAGAGGAGACCCCCGGTATTGTAATTAAGGGCAGTGACAAAGGGGGTAACTTGGTCCTCCTCACGGAGGATCAATATGAAAATGAAGTACTTAGACTCCTAAGTGATAAACTTACCTATCACAAACTTGATATAAACCCCTTCCCCGACATTATTAATGAACTGAACTACCAGCTGAGTCTAGCTATGGAGGAAAAATTAATTAACAAAAAGGAGTTTAATTTTCTTAAGGTGTCTCAGTTCAACACACCCACCTTCTACATTATACCGAAGCTCCATAAATCCCTAACCAATCCCCCCGGTAGGCCCATCGTGTCGGCAGTGAATGGTCCCCTTGAAAAAACGGGTAAATTCATCGATGCACTAATCAAGGAATTGGTATTTGACCTGCCCTCATATGTACAGGACACTGGGCATGTATTATTCCATCTAGAGAACGTGGTCCTACCGGAGGGATCTATGTTGGTTGGGATTGATGTTGAATCCTTATACACATCAATTCCCCACACCTGGGGATTGAAAGCAACTCATTTCTTTCTTGAAAAGAAATTTCCAGATCTGGGACATCAAAATGAGTTTATTTGTGATATGCTCAAATTTTTATTGGAGCATAATTGCTTCCAGTTCATGGGGTCTTATTATCGACAAATCAGGGGCACCTCGATGGGGGCACCATGGGCTCCATCTTATGCATGCCTTCATCTTGGCATGTGGGAGGAGGAGTGTGTCTACCATTCATCGATGTACCTCAGCCATAGTCGCCTCTGGCTGAGGTACATCGATGATGTATTTATGGTGTGGGCGGGTACAGAACAGGAATTGGTGTTGTTCATGGATGAACTCAACACCAACGACAGGAATATTAGGCTCACCTACACAGCCCATCAGCACACCCTCTCCTTTTTGGACCTCACCCTTACCGCCAACAATGGGAGGATTAGTACCAAAACGTACAGAAAACCCACAGCAGCGAATACGCTCCTCCAGGCAACAAGTGATCATCCTAGATCGCTGATCAGAGGTATACCTGTGGGCCAGTTCCTCCGTATTCGCAGAAACTGCTCCACACAACAAGATTTTGACATTGAAGCCAGGGACCTATATGGTAGATTCCGAGACAGGGGTTACTCTCATGGGGCTATCAGAACAGCTAAGAAAAGAGCTGCTCAGACTGATCGACAACAACTCTTTGTTAGAAAAAAACCCAAGGCCTCTAATGATAACTATGGGCCCCCCAGGATTATTACCAAGTACGGTTCCCAATGGAAACAAATTCGGAACATACTTGGTAACCACTGGCACATCCTTTCAGACTCCCCTGTATTGGGTGAAATAGTAGGTGAACGCCCTCT
This sequence comes from Aquarana catesbeiana, assembly GCF_042186555.1. Lineage (NCBI taxonomy): Eukaryota > Metazoa > Chordata > Amphibia > Anura > Ranidae > Aquarana > Aquarana catesbeiana. The sequence goes on along the minus strand of NC_133327.1, from coordinate 149,849,366 downwards.
CCTCACCGCCCGACGTTCTCGGAATCTCAGGGACCACCTGATTCATTCCGAATATCTCAGGTCACACAGTCACAACTGGCTTACACAACTTCCACCTTTAAAAGGCATGTTCAAATGCGGTAGATGCAGTATATGCAAGTATGTGGAGCGCACTGACGTGTTCACTGGTTCTGATGGTGAGAAACAGTTTAGAATTCACAACTTTATCAACTGTAATACCACACGTGTGGTCTACATGATCACATGCCCATGTGGCAAAAAATACGTGGGGAAAACAAAAAGGAAACTCAGGATCAGGATCAGTGAACACGTGCAAAGCATCCTTAGTAAGGATGATGAGCGTCCCATCCCCCTACATTTCCTTGATCATCATGGTGGGGATCCCACGGGACTTACTGTCAAGGGTATCTACAAATTAAACCTCCCCCTTAGAAGGGGTGACTTCGACAGGATTCTCTGCCAGAAAGAAAAAATGTGGATATATACCCTTGACAGTATGTCCCCACATGGGTTAAACAATGAATGTAATTTATCAGTATTCCTTACATCATAGTCATCGGAGGAAAATCCTCATGCCTCTCCGTTATTGCTCTATTTATTCTAATATTCAGATAACCAAATTTTTTTTTTTTTCCCCTTTTTCCCCCCCCCCACCCCCCACCCCCCCCCCCCCCTTTCCCTCTCCACTTAAACATCTCTGGTGGTGCTGCTGCACCCACGGACGGGCCCATTCTACTATTATTATTTGTTGTTGTCTTTTGATTTGAATGGCCGTCTATCTGTTGTGCAGTTGCCTAGACAACGGCTAGCTGACGTATTTACGTCTTTAACTGGTATTGTTATTTAAGCCGCCTACTGCAATTACTGCGCATGCTCTGAAGAAATCCTTTACGGATGAAACGCGTCAGCATGACGCCATCACGTTCGATGTAGCACCCGTACAGACCCACCCACAGCCCCTGGGATCTGATTCGCTACTGCTGAAGCCGCTCAAGCCCTGCCGAAGGTCCGTCGATAGCCCCACAGCACGGAATCCGGAAGCAACTGTGGCTCCATTCCGCAAGCAGGCGGCACGCCACTACGTTCCCCCACTTCCACTTGCCTGGCGGGCATCTACTCACACGGACTTATCAGCCACTTTACTTTGACCAGAGGATGATTCAGCTTGAGGAGGATTGGACTGTCCAACTTACCTGTTGTACCCGGATGCCTATGGTCTGGTGAGATCGCATCACTCCACACGCTGTTGTCGTTTATTTAAAGTTATACAGGCACACCATCCTCCCTTGCACCCCCGTCCAGCACTGACACAGCCGCCTATGCATGTTACTTGCTGCGGCTGATATCCACTTGTCAGTGCTATTACCAGCAACCTTCATAGTTTGTACATCCACCTGTAGTCAAACCCAGGTCTGCCATCGGCAGTGTACATTGCGGACTCCCCTTCATCTAAGGCTGCATACCGTCACCCATTGGCTTTTCATTTTTCAGCTAGATATACTATACATGAGACTTTTTAAGTCCAGCTGGCCAATTATATGTGTCTGTATGTGTTGTGGTGGCCATCTGTATGTTGTTCTTTGTTTTTAGACAACGTTGTCTATTTTAATTGGTAGTGGTGGTTATTGGTTCACTTATTGTCAATTTTTTGACACCTTCTGGTGTATATGTGGTATCATTTTTTCTATAATAAACATTTATATTTTTGCTAAACATGCTGGTTCCTTACTGAAGAATTCTTTTTGCCTTCTACCCCTGTTTTTTGTTATGCTCTTTAATTCAGAGGAACACATCCACCTATACTATTCTGGATGTTAGCAAGTATTAGCATCTGTAGGCAGATCTTACTTTGGGCATTATCCCTATCTGTCTATAGTTACATGTAATTAGAGCAAAGTGTCTGTTTCATAAGTTTTTTCTTGTTGATTTATATTTGTTCTGTGGGATTATACTTCCCTTCTTTATGAACCTCATTTTGCTACCACGTACACCAGACTTTACCATAACCACACTCTTTTTATTAGTGGGCCCGCACCTGGGTACATTACACCTCCTTTTCCCTTCCCCTTCCCCTTTTCCTTCCCCTCCATTCCCAATTTCCTCCCCTTTCCCCACACCTGGTTATCCAGATTTTTCCTTTTTGTGACATGGCCTATCTTCTTGACGAGGACATTGATCGAGAAATCCAGTCTGCCTTTTCCTCTCAACAATCGGCTTCAAATGCATGTGAGGATTCCCTCCAGTCCCTATTCAGGAATCATAAAAAACTAACTATTAAATTCCTGAATAGGAAGTGGGACATTTCATCACTAAAATCTCACATTGAAAACGGAATTATCCCCAGAGGTCTGAGAGAAAGGGTGACCCCAGCCGGACATCTTCACACACCACGCTTTATACAGGCATGGAAGGCCAGCTGTTTGAAGCGCGGCCTGGAAATTATGCAGTTGATTGTTGATGAGGAACAGGCCCAACTTGCGGAAATTCAAACGGAGATAAATAATAGTGCTAGCTTACTTGAACCCTTCAAAACAGACTCCTCATTTGAAAAACATAATGAGCTCCTCAAAAAAGAAGTAGAGAAAACTCAGAGAAATCTAAAAATTCATAAACAAGAAAAATTTAAACAAAATTTACTTGATCTTGAAAGCGGTGACCTGTTTGATCCCACAATTCATAAAGGAAGGAGCCGCTCGCGAAAAAATAGAGGGAGGAGCAACAGCTCAGCCAATACTAAGGCTACCCGTAAACAATATTCCTCCACGGATAGTGACAGCGAACGCAGAGACCTCTCAGTGACTTTTTTAGAGAGGGACCAGTCACCAACAGACAATCCCCCAACTACTGTAGGGAAGAACCAAGTAATAGGAAAAGGGAAGATACCCCCAAATTCACCCCCAGGTCATCAGGGAAGAACAAGGGAAATTCGCAAAAGCCAGAGACAGGTGAGGAAGAAAACACACAGGACATAGACATCCACAAATCAACAGAGGACTCCCCCACAGATATGAAGGTAGTTAACCTGACCAACTTCCCCCTGAACCAACATCATCTTTCCCTACTTAGCAAGGGTCTCTCCTTCTCCCCCAAATCAGGGATGAATGAGTTCGAAGTGTACAAGGACATCTCCCTCTATCTAAGAAAAGTCCTCTTTAGATACTGGCATCTATCTAAACACACTGAGACTAAACAGGACTCCCAGAATAAAGAGGAAAGGGAGGCCTTGGATGCACTTGTTTTACTTCTACTAGAAAATGAGGACTCTGATTCTGACTCTGAGATACCCCCAATGCAGGTTGCCCTTGCCCGCCCCGCCAACCTATCCATCAAATCGGATAAAATGCCCCCTCTGTCCAAACACAAAGCCATCGAATTTTTCCTGGCACAGGTTAAAAGAGACCTATCTAAGGTCAATTGGAAATATAAGGGTATAGATAACCTTACCAGAGATGAGAGAAAGGCCCTAAAAGAACTAGAGGAGACCCCCGGTATTGTAATTAAGGGCAGTGACAAAGGGGGTAACTTGGTCCTCCTCACGGAGGATCAATATGAAAATGAAGTACTTAGACTCCTAAGTGATAAACTTACCTATCACAAACTTGATATAAACCCCTTCCCCGACATTATTAATGAACTGAACTACCAGCTGAGTCTAGCTATGGAGGAAAAATTAATTAACAAAAAGGAGTTTAATTTTCTTAAGGTGTCTCAGTTCAACACACCCACCTTCTACATTATACCGAAGCTCCATAAATCCCTAACCAATCCCCCCGGTAGGCCCATCGTGTCGGCAGTGAATGGTCCCCTTGAAAAAACGGGTAAATTCATCGATGCACTAATCAAGGAATTGGTATTTGACCTGCCCTCATATGTACAGGACACTGGGCATGTATTATTCCATCTAGAGAACGTGGTCCTACCGGAGGGATCTATGTTGGTTGGGATTGATGTTGAATCCTTATACACATCAATTCCCCACACCTGGGGATTGAAAGCAACTCATTTCTTTCTTGAAAAGAAATTTCCAGATCTGGGACATCAAAATGAGTTTATTTGTGATATGCTCAAATTTTTATTGGAGCATAATTGCTTCCAGTTCATGGGGTCTTATTATCGACAAATCAGGGGCACCTCGATGGGGGCACCATGGGCTCCATCTTATGCATGCCTTCATCTTGGCATGTGGGAGGAGGAGTGTGTCTACCATTCATCGATGTACCTCAGCCATCGTCGCCTCTGGCTGAGGTACATCGATGATGTATTTATGGTGTGGGCGGGTACAGAACAGGAATTGGTGTTGTTCATGGATGAACTCAACACCAACGACAGGAATATTAGGCTCACCTACACAGCCCATCAGCACACCCTCTCCTTTTTGGACCTCACCCTTACCGCCAACAATGGGAGGATTAGTACCAAAACGTACAGAAAACCCACAGCAGCGAATACGCTCCTCCAGGCAACAAGTGATCATCCTAGATCGCTGATCAGAGGTATACCTGTGGGCCAGTTCCTCCGTATTCGCAGAAACTGCTCCACACAACAAGATTTTGACATTGAAGCCAGGGACCTATATGGTAGATTCCGAGACAGGGGTTACTCTCATGGGGCTATCAGAACAGCTAAGAAAAGAGCTGCTCAGACTGATCGACAACAACTCTTTGTTAGAAAAAAACCCAAGGCCTCTAATGATAACTATGGGCCCCCCAGGATTATTACCAAGTACGGTTCCCAATGGAAACAAATTCGGAACATACTTGGTAACCACTGGCACATCCTTTCAGACTCCCCTGTATTGGGTGAAATAGTAGGTGAACGCCCTCTCCTCACCGCCCGACGTTCTCGGAATCTCAGGGACCACCTGATTCATTCCGAATATCTCAGGTCACACAGTCACAACTGGCTTACACAACTTCCACCTTTAAAAGGCATGTTCAAATGCGGTAGATGCAGTATATGCAAGTATGTGGAGCGCACTGACGTGTTCACTGGTTCTGATGGTGAGAAACAGTTTAGAATTCACAACTTTATCAACTGTAATACCACACGTGTGGTCTACATGATCACATGCCCATGTGGCAAAAAATACGTGGGGAAAACAAAAAGGAAACTCAGGATCAGGATCAGTGAACACGTGCAGAGCATCCTTAGTAAGGATGATGAGCGTCCCATCCCCCTACATTTCCTTGATCATCATGGTGGGGATCCCACGGGACTTACTGTCAAGGGTATCTACAAATTAAACCTCCCCCTTAGAAGGGGTGACTTCGACAGGATTCTCTGCCAGAAAGAAAAAATGTGGATATATACCCTTGACAGTATGTCCCCACATGGGTTAAACAATGAATGTAATTTATCAGTATTCCTTACATCATAGTCATCGGAGGAAAATCCTCATGCCTCTCCGTTATTGCTCTATTTATTCTAATATTCAGATAACCAAATTTTTTTTTTTTTTTTTTTCCCCTTTTTTCCACCCCCCTCCCCCCCCCCCCCCCCCCCCCCCTTTCCCTCTCCACTTAAACATCTCTGGTGGTGCTGCTGCACCCACGGACGGGCCCATTCTACTATTATTATTTGTTGTTGTCTTTTGATTTGAATGGCCGTCTATCTGTTGTGCAGTTGCCTAGACAACGGCTAGCTGACGTATTTACGTCTTTAACTGGTATTGTTATTTAAGCCGCCTACTGCAATTACTGCGCATGCTCTGAAGAAATCCTTTACGGATGAAACGCGTCAGCATGACGCCATCACGTTCGATGTAGCACCCGTACAGACCCACCCACAGCCCCTGGGATCTGATTCGCTACTGCTGAAGCCGCTCAAGCCCTGCCGAAGGTCCGTCGATAGCCCCACAGCACGGAATCCGGAAGCAACTGTGGCTCCATTCCGCAAGCAGGCGGCACGCCACTACGTTCCCCCACTTCCACTTGCCTGGCGGGCATCTACTCACACGGACTTATCAGCCACTTTACTTTGACCAGAGGATGATTCAGCTTGAGGAGGATTGGACTGTCCAACTTACCTGTTGTACCCGGATGCCTATGGTCTGGTGAGATCGCATCACTCCACACGCTGTTGTCGTTTATTTAAAGTTATACAGGCACACCATCCTCCCTTGCACCCCCGTCCAGCACTGACACAGCCGCCTATGCATGTTACTTGCTGCGGCTGATATCCACTTGTCAGTGCTATTACCAGCAACCTTCATAGTTTGTACATCCACCTGTAGTCAAACCCAGGTCTGCCATCGGCAGTGTACATTGCGGACTCCCCTTCATCTAAGGCTGCATACCGTCACCCATTGGCTTTTCATTTTTCAGCTAGATATACTATACATGAGACTTTTTAAGTCCAGCTGGCCAATTATATGTGTCTGTATGTGTTGTGGTGGCCATCTGTATGTTGTTCTTTGTTTTTAGACAACGTTGTCTATTTTAATTGGTAGTGGTGGTTATTGGTTCACTTATTGTCAATTTTTTGACACCTTCTGGTGTATATGTGGTATCATTTTTTCTATAATAAACATTTATATTTTTGCTAAACATGCTGGTTCCTTACTGAAGAATTCTTTTTGCCTTCTACCCCTGTTTTTTGTTATGCTCTTTAATTCAGAGGAACACATCCACCTATACTATTCTGGATGTTAGCAAGTATTAGCATCTGTAGGCAGATCTTACTTTGGGCATTATCCCTATCTGTCTATAGTTACATGTAATTAGAGCAAAGTGTCTGTTTCATAAGTTTTTTCTTGTTGACCTCTATGGGAGATGCAAAAACCTGTGGTCCTGAGTTACCCAGAATTTGTGGCTTCCTTCAAAAGGGTATTTGACGTTCCGCTTCTGCTGCCAAGAGCTTCATGTCCATCAAACAGAGTATGAGAACTGTTGCTGATTACGCCATTGAATTTCGTACTCTGGCAGCAGAGGTTGCTTGGAACAATGAGGCCCTCGTGGCTGCCTTTTCTCATGGTCTCTCGGATAACATAAAGGATGAGATAGCAGCCCGAGATATACCCACTGAGCTGGAGAGGGTGATCACATTTGCTATCCTTGTTGACTCCAGACTCAAAAAAAGACCCTCTTTAAAGGAGCGCTTGCGGAAGTCTCCTGTACATTAGTCTCCGAGCTTTGCAGTCCCACCCTTGCCTCCCTCACTGCCCATGCCTCCTGGTACAGAGTTGGTCAGTGAAGGTGAACCCATGCACTTGGGCTTCACATGTCTCTCTGAGGATGAGAGAGCCCATAGAAGGAGGGAGAGATTGTGCCTTTATTGTGGCCAGGCTGGTCACTTTTTGAAGTCTTGTCCAACCCGTCCTGGGAATGCCCGAACCTTGAGGTCCTGTCACGGACAGACCTTAGGTGGCGTTGTTTCATCTCCAGTTATCCAGAAGGATAAGCCCCTGGTTTTGGTTACCCTTTCTTGGGCTGAGTTGTCCGTCGAGTTACAGGCTCTAATTGACTCTGGGGCTGCAGGCCTGTTCATTGATGCTGCCTTTGTATCGAAGCACTCAATTCCGCTGCAACTGCGTGACACTCCACTTACCATTGAGGCTCTTGATGGGAGACCTCTACAGCCTGCCCATGTGACTCATGAGACTGTTCCATTGTCCATGGCCGTAGGGGCCCTTCACCATTAGATAATACAATTCCAAGTTATTTCCTCACCTAAGTTTCTGCTGGTTATTGGTTATCCTTGGTTACAGAGGCACAACCCTTCTTTTGATTGGCTCCATGCTAAGGTTCTGTCCTGGTCACCACAGTGCAGTAAGAGATGCTTCCAGAAGGTAGCCAAGGTCCTGTGCACCTCTTCACTCTCCTCCCTGTCAGAGGCGTACTGCGATGTCTTTGACAATGGTCAAGCCAGTACTTTGCCTCCACAGGGGTCGTATGATTGCGCAATTGACCTTCAACCTGGTGCTATACCCCCTCGTGGCTGGGTTTACCCTTTGTCGGTCTTGGAGGATAAGGCCATGGAGGAGTATGGTGCAGGTGCACTTTCTCGAGGTTTCATCCGCAAATCCTCGTCTCCTGCTGGTGCTGGTTTCTTTTTTGTGAGAAGAGTGGTGAACTGAGATCTTGTATTGATTATAGGGGTCTCAATCATTTCACAATTAAGAAAGCCTATCCCATTCTGTTGATTACGGAGTTATTTGACCGGCTCAAGGGAGCAACGGTTTTCACGAAGCTTGATTTGAGAGGGGCATACAATCTCGTTAGGATTAAGGAGGGAGACGAGTGGAAAACTGCGTTTAATACCAGAACAGGTCATTATGAGTATCTCGTAATGCCTTTTGGCCTTTGTAATGCTCCGGCAGTTTTCCAGGAGTTTATTAACGATGTCCTCCGAGAGTTGTTGCAGTTATGTGTGGTGGTTTATCTCGATGATATCCTCATGTTTTCTAAGTCCCTGGAGAGCCACCACACAGATGTCTGTTGTGTGCTTCAGAGACTAGAGACTAAGAGAGAACAATTGGAGAAGTGCGAATTCCATCGTGAACAGGTTCATTTACTGGGTTATGTCATTTCCACTGCTGGTTTTTCGATGGACCCAGAGAAACTTTCAGCAGTCCTACAGTGGCCTCGACCCATGGGTTTAGGTCCTTTGCAGCATTTTCTTGGCTTTGCCAACTATTATCGGAAGTTTAATCGTAACTTCTCGTCTCTGGTCAAGCCCCTGACTAATATGACCAGAAAGGACGGTAACCCACAGAGTTGGTCTCCAGAGTCCATTAAGGCCTTTGAGAGTCTCAAGGCTGCCTTTGTTTCTCCATCCTGATGCTGCGTTGCCTTTTATCCTAGGAGTTGAGATGAGTTGGCACTCTTCTATCTCAACGTCCTAACTCTGAGAGCGCTATTCATCCGTGTGGCTACTTTTCCAAGAAATTGTCACCTGCAGGGTGCAATTACGAGATTGGTGACAGAGAACTGTTGGCGATCATTTTAGCCCTGAAAGAATGGAGACATCTCCTTGAAGGTACCACTGTGCTGGTTCCCATTCTTACTGACCATAAGAATCTCACATTCTTGTCTGAGGCTAAGCGCCTCTCTCCCAGAAGGGAGCGATGGGCTCTTTTCTTGTCGAGTTTTAATTACATTGTCTCATTCTTACCCGGTACTAAGAATGTAAGGGCTGACACCTTGTCACAACAATTTTCCTCCACTTCCAAGATGGAGTTGGTTGCGGTTCCTGTGATTCCTCCAGATCGTATTCTGGCTATGGTTCGCACCAGTCTCACTTCTCATTGGGTGACAAAATTCTTGCTGCTCAGGTCGATGCTCCTCCTGAGAAACCTTGTGACCGCTGCTTTGTTCCCGAGAGTCTCCATACTGCCGTGCTCCAGACTTACCATTCTCCCAAGGCTGCTGGCCACCCTGGGAAGAATCAACTCTTTTGGGCCATTTCCCAACAATTCTGGTGGCCTAGTCTACGGGCTGATGTAACCGCTTTCGTAGCTGCTTGTTCCGTGTGTGCTCAGAGTAAGACTCCATGACACCTTCCAGTGGGCCTCCTACAACCCATACCCAATGGAGAGAAGCCCTGGACCCACCTGTCTATGGATTTCATTGTGGAGTTACCCAACTCCCAGGACAACACAGTTATCCTTATGGTGGTTGACCAGTGATCGAAAATGTCGCATTGTATTCCACTCAAGAAGTTGCCTACTGGCTTCTATTTTTGCTCTGGAGATCTTTCGCTTACATGGGCTACCCAAGGTGATTGTCTCTGACAGGGGTAGTCAGTTTGTGTCCCGTTTCTGGCGAGCCTTTTGTGCACAGTTGGGTACTCAGCTTGCTTTCTCCTCTGCGTATCACCCGCAGTCTAATGGGGCCGCAGAACGAGCCAGTCAGTCCTTGGAGCAATTCCTACGCTGCTATATTTCTGACCATCATAACAACTGGTCAGACCTCTTACCATGGGCGGAGTCTGCTCACAATAGTGCCTTGAATTCTGCTTCCCAATTGTCCCCATTTATGGCGAACTATGGTTTCCAACCTTCCATGTTGCCTGACTCGTTTGTTCCACAGAGTATTCCTGCCATAGAGGAGCATCTCCGTGGTCTTCGTTCCACTTGGGCACAAGTTCAGGAGGCTTTGCAACATGCTAACGATAGGTACAGACTCCATGCTGACTGCAGACGCCTGCCTGCGCCTTCCTACCGGGTTGGAGACAGAGTCTGGCTGTCGTCTCGCAACCTCCGACTTTGTGCTCCTTCTTTGAAGTTCGCACCTCGTTTTATTGTGCCTTTCCATTTCCTTCGCATTATTAACCCAGTGGCTTACACGTTGCACCTTCCTCCTAGTATGCGCATCTCAAATGTGTTTCATGTCTCCTTATTGAAACCTTTGGTTTGTAACCGCTTTACCACCTCTGTGCCACGTCCTCACCCTATACAGGTTGAGAACCATGAGGAGTATGAAGTACAATCCATTGTTGACTCCCATAGGTTCTGTGGGCGCATACAGCACCTGGTGCATTGGAAGGGGTACGGTCCGGAGGAACGCTCTTGCGTCTCATCCTCAGACATACATGCCCCTGTTCTCCTCCGTAATTTCCATAGATGTTTTCCCCTCAAGTCCGGTGGTCCTCCGAGGGGTAGGGGTCGTTGAGGTGGGGGTTCTGTCAGGGCTGGGCTGAGCCCTTCCTTCTCTGAGCTGTCCACTCAGCTGTCAGCTAATTACCAGCTCCTATCTCTCCACAGTGACTGAGCTGTTTTTCATCCTGCTCATCAGTCCTGCCTACTTAAAGCCGTCCAGTTCACTTGATCTCTGCCTTCGCCTTTGTCAACATCACAGAGACTTTCTCCTGCGTTCCTGTTGAAGACTTGCTCGGCTGACGTTCCTTCTGGCTCCTGATCCTGCTTGCTGTATTACTACGTTTATCTGAACTCTGGCTTGTTTTGACTACGCTTACTCTGTTTACCTTTTTATTATTATTATTAAACAAGTGTGATTTAACTATACTTCTGTCTTGGTCTAATTCATGGTTTCTGACATTCCCTCACCCAAAGCAGATAGGTTGTAAGGGACGTTTGAGCCGAATTTATTGCGGCGGTTTTGGGGTCCCGCCATGCATTAGGTTTTCTGCCGGGGGAGCGGGGTGATATGGAGGAGAAAATGTGGCTGTGTAGCCCCGAGGAAGTGCTGACAGTCTCTGTCAATCACGGTGCTCCTAGCCTCTGCTTGGGGGAAAAAGGTTCAGGAAGGCAGTATTTTTGATATGAAGCCAAGCTCAAAAACACTGGAACATGACCCCAAACTAACAGGAGGAAAGTTCAAAACTATTCTTAGCAAGTATCACTTTTACTGAGTTGTTGATACTTAGTACAGGATTCGAACAAAGAAAGTTAGTCATTCAACAGTACGTGGATTCAAACATGCTTGGGACAAGCATAGATCTATACTCAGACAAAAAAAGTTAATAAATAACCCCCCAAACAAAAAAACAAAAAACATATACAGACAGATAATGTATAAAAAAAAAAATAGGGCAGACTTGATGAACCTGTAGCGCTCTCCTAGGTAGGTGCTAGAGTGAGTGTATTATAGTTTTTGATTTCTCTGCAGAGAGACAGTAAGTAAATGTATGTGCTGTCTGTTTAACAGAGATTGTGATTGTTTAGTGAGGTCTGCTCAGTGTGCTCTGGTGCTGCTCATGCTGTCTTGAAGTTTTACAGCTTCAGCAAAAATTATAAATTATATCTTTGAAATGGATTTTGTAGGCACATAGATACACATCTTTATTACAAAAAAATTAATTTTTATACAAGAAAATAGACAAACATTGCTAAAAAAAACTCCACAATATAAATATTGCCTAAAAGACATGAATCACACCACCAATTACACCAAAGTTGTTTCCTGAATGATCGTAAGAGCGTCCAAGGTGTAACGATTAACAATGTTCCATCAGGCTTGGTGTAGGTTGGTATGACATGATATTGCTCAGCTCTACATGTCACATGCATAGGCGCTTCTTCAGGAGCTTAGGCATATATTATTATATCTGGCATGGTTGAGGTTAACCAGTAAAAGCATAAAAGGATGTTCAGGAGACAATGGGAGCTGCGGAATATGTCACCAATCATTCTTGACATGCTTTTATGCTTTTATTGGTTAACGTCAACCATGCCGGATATTAATATATGCCTAAGCTACTGAAGAAGTTTATGTGCGTAACATGTAGAGCTGAACTGCATAATACCATACCAAACTATACCAAGCCTGATGGAACATTGTAAATCGTTACACCTTGGATGCTCTTACGACTATTCAGGATACAACTTTGGTGTAATTGGTGGTGTGATTCATGTCTTTTAGTCAATATTGATATTGTGGATTTTTTTTGCAATGTTTGTCTATTTTCTTTTATAAAAATCTCTTTTGTAATAAAAATGTTTAATTTTTAATCATGTGTATCTCAGTGCCTACAAAGTCAATTTCAATGTTTCTAAGATGGTCTTTCACATTTCTACCAACTTTGTATCCACAGATAAATTATATCACTCTGCCAGAGACTAGGCTATAGGTCAAGACTTTCATTTTAATATTCCCTATATCGTATTCATTATGCTTGTATTGCATTGTATTATCTGTCTCATACATTGGTCCTCCTGAGGAAGCGGTAAAACCGTGAAACTAGTCAAGAACCAGACCATTCTATACTTTGTAACAACAGATATCCCTTGGGGAATCCTGAGCCTCTGTTTTGCAATTTTAATAAGTATACTATGTATTTTCCTTTTTGTAATAAACCTTTTTACATAATTTGTTTATTGTTGTCAATCTGTACCGATATAGTCCAGCCACTCTTTGGGTGGGAATGTTATGGGGCCAACATCAGTCACTATTCCCTTGTTTCCACTCTCCTTTGTTTCAGCGTTTTAACTTTACAAAGAATGCAACAAGAAATGTAAGGGTGCAATCAGCGCGGCTTGATAGAACACGAAAGACACATAGCGGAGGAGGGTAAAAAAAATCCCAAGAAAATCTTTACGTACATAAATAGTAAGAAAGGGAGGTTAGATCATATTGGTCCCATAAAGAATGACGAAAAGAATATGGATACTAAGGATGGAGAGATGAAGAAAGTATTGAATTTATTCTTCTCCTTAGTCTTCACGAGGGAATCGGGGGGCTTCAGTAACCAAAACTGCAATGTTTATCCTCATGACATGTCACAGGAAGCACCCTCATGGCTAACAGAGGACAAAATTAGAAATAGACTTGAAAAACTTAACATTAATAAGTCACAGGGACCAGATGGCTTGCACCCGAGGGTCCTTAAGGAGCTCAGTCAAGTAATTACCAGACCATTGTTCCTAAGTTTTCCAGTCTACTGACTGGAATGGTACCAGCTGATTGGAGAAAAGCCAATGTAGCACCAATATTTAAAAAAGGGCCAAGATACATCCCTGGAAATTACAGACCAGTTAGCCTAACATCAATTGTAGGCAAGCTCTTGGAGGGAATGATAAGGGACTATATACAAGATTTTAGTAATGACAATGGTATCATTAGCAGTAATCAGCATGGAGGCATGAAGAATCGTTCTTGCCAAACCAATCAATTAATCTTCTATGAGTGGGTGAGCTGCCATCTAGATAAAGGAAGGCCCGTAGACATGGAGGTGAGCTGCCATCTAGATAAAGGAAGGCCCCTAGACATGGTGTATCTGGATTTTGCAAAAGCATTTGATACAGTTCACCATAAACATTTACTGTACAAAGTAAGGTCCGTTGAAATGGACCATAGGGTGAGTACATGGAATGAAAACTGGCTACAGGGGCGAGTTCAGAGGGTTCAGAATGGTTCGGGGTGGAAAGTGGGGTCCCCCAGGGTTCTGTCCTGGGACCAATCCTATTTAATTTATTTATAAACGACCTGGAGGATGGGATAAACAGCCCAATCTCTGTATTTGTGGACGATACTAAGCTAAGCAGGGCAATAACTTCTCCGCAGGATGTGGAAACTTTCCCAGAAGAGCTGAACAAATTAATGGGGAGGGCAACTACATGGTAAATGGGGTTTAATGTAGAAAAATGTAAAATAATGCATTTGGGTGGCAAAAATATGAATGCAATCTACTCACTAGGGGGAGATCATCTGAGAGAATCTAGGATGGAAAAGGACCTGGGGGTCCTAGTAGATGACAGGCTCAGCAATGGCATGCAATGCCAAGCTGCTGCAAGCAAAGCAAACAGAATATTGGCATGCATTAAAAAGGGGATTAACTCCAGAGAAAAAACAATAATTCTCCCACTCTGCAAGACTCTGGTCTGGCCTCACATGGAGCATGCTGTCCAGTTCTGGGCACCAGTCCTCAGGAAGGATGTGCTGGAACTGGAGAGAGTCCAGAGAAGGGCAACAAAACTAATAAAGGGTCTGGAGGACATTCGTTATGAGGAAAGGTTACGAGCACTGAACTTATTCTCTCTGGAGAAGAGACGCTTGAGAGGGGATATGATTTCAATAGGGATAAAGCTTTTTCGCGAAAGGGAATTTAATAAGATGCGGCCATTTACTAAAATTAGAAGAAAAGCGGTTAAACCTTAAACTGCGTAGAGGGTTCTTTACTGTAAGAGCGGTTAGGATGTGGAATTCTCTTTCACCGGCAGTGGTTTCAGCAGGGAGCATCGATAATTTAAAAAAACTATTAGATAGGCACCTGATCGACCACAACATACAGGGATATACAATGTAATACTGACATAAAATCACACACATACTGTAGGTTTGACTTGATGGACTTGTGTCCATTTTCAACCTCGCCTACTATGTATCTACAGTATGTAACTATATTGGCAAATGCAGCGTTGGCTTTTGTTAATCCACCTGTGTACCAAATGAAGAAAAAAGTTTCCTCCCTGCTACAGACTCCTGGGCCCTTCTGATGAATTGATTGGGCCCAGGGAAATGTAAAATTTCTGCATTGGACCACCTGGGAGTATATATAAACTTCCTGCATCAATGAAACTTAAAGCTGCTCCCTGTCAAAGTATTGGGACCTGGGGCCTGAGCCCGGTACAGGAGGACCAGTGCTAACCCCTTATTGGCGGCGCTGATCCCACCTCATTTGTCTTGCTCACCTACCTACTATGTTCATGTAAGGCACTGAAATTTCCTTCAAGGGCAAGTAATCTATCCTAGGGAGTAGGAATGGCTTATGGGGAGTCCCTTTTGTTTCCGCAAGACCCCATAGATAAAGATACCCTAAAGATTTAGGCTCCCACATGGTGGAGGCCAAAGATTCCCTGTTACCCAGGTGCTGCTACAGTAGTATGGTGTCTTTCCAGTATATTTTTTGTATAGAATGCATATATTCACAACACACAGATGCCACATTGTATTTCAGTGGATGCACCAATATGCCGCTACATTTGTTGTCTTTTCATCAATGTGTTTTACGATTGTCATAAATAAAATATTGAATGTTTAAATATAGCACTTCTAGTGGTCACCTAGGGGGATAATCTCTTGATTTGCTCTATAGTTATACAGGGATGTTGGTAACCACTAAAGCAATGCATACCTCCTACTTTATACAAATTTGCTACAGTAGTATGGGGACATGATAAATGCCAATGGACATATAATTAAATATTAGTACTTAAAAGTTGGAACCCTTTCTTAGATAAGGCTGTATATATCCTCCATTTGCCTCTACATTTTATATGTAATTAGATAATTATCATCCCTTATCCTTAATTATGAACACAGGACACTTCTAGGACGTGGCAAATTTTAGTTTTAGAAGGCTGTGTACTAAAAAGATATGCAGAAAAAAGTGCAGATGCCATGCATATCGGGCCTGTGTTTGCAATTTATGGCCACACAGGTTAACGGGGTGACATCACTCCCTTCTGATGAGATCCCATGGGAGTGCAAATTAGCTCAAAACTCACAAGATGATCCAGCACAGTGCAGGATAATCATATCATGAGGCAACTCGGCATTTACTGGGATCTTGCAGGAAGGACAAAGGCGTCACCCTTGACAAGGCACAGCAGGTAGAAACTGGGTGTAAGGTAAGTACATTTAATAACTTTTTCCCCCCACAGGTTTTTTTTCTTGAAAGGGTAGTATGGGAATTGCAAAAAATACAAAACATACTTACCTAGATGACTGCAGCACTGCTCCCAGCTGCAGCTGTCTCCCGCCATCACTTAGACCGAGAAATGAGTGATCAAATACCGCTGATCGCTCAGCTCTCGATCCTCAGCCTGCAGAGAGTCAGTCACTAGCTCTCTGCTTTGCCCCTCCAGTGCTCACATGAGAACTGGGTTGTGGAGGGGGCAAGAACAGCTGGCTTAGGCTCTCATCTGCTCGCTGAGAGGCTGAGCATGCTGCCACTCTAGGCTTCTGGTCAGATCCCGGCTATATGGTCGGGATCTTTTCAGAGCCTGGACTGGGTCATTTCAAGGATATGGCTGTGCTGTCTAGCAGTGGTACCAGAATCACAAGGTTGGCTAGATAGAATTGCCAATCCTTTGGAAGATACAACCATTCACATGTATGAATTTCAGGTCTGAATATTAACTTGAAATGAGCATTAAAGTCAACCTGTCACAAGCCAGAAAATTTGAGACTTGCAAATAATCCAAAGTATAATTAAAGGCAAAACTTTTTTTTGTTTTGTATAGAATGAAGAGGGATTAGAATACCTGTCTGGTTTATTTTGTTGTCTCTGCCCCCATTAGGAAGATTCTTTCTCTCTGTTTACATTGAAAGTGAAAGTGAAATAATAAAATCCTACACTTTGAGTTTTCCCCAGAACCAGTTTCCAAGCTTAGCCCCCATTTATTATATTGCAGTCTACCAGTTCTTAGATGTGATGGCTGCATTAGTTTCCTTTTTTTAGGCTTTTGTCTTTTATTTTCATAGGGTAATGCAGGCAGCAAGTCTGCTGTTTTTCAAAAGCACAGCTTTTTCAGCTCTCCAGGTTACATAGTTACATAGTAGGCGAGGTTGAAAAAAAAAAAGTCCATGAAGTCCAAACTAAGTGTGTGATTTTATGTTAGTATTACATTGTATATCCCTGTATGTTGTGGTCGTTCAGGTGCTTATCTAAATTTTTTTAAAATTATCAATGCTCCCCTCTGTAACCACTGCCTGTGGAAGAGAATTCCACATCCTAACAGCTCTTGCAGTTAAGAACCCTCTACGCAGTTTAAGGTTAAATCGCTTTTCTTCTCTTGTAATTTTAGTGAAGGGCCGCATGTCTTATTAAATTCCTTTTCGCTGAAAAGTTTTATCCCTATTGTGGGGTCACCAGTACGGTATTTGTACATTGAAATCATATCCCCTCTCAAGTGTCTCTTCTCCAGAGAGAATAAGTTCAGTGCTTGTAACCTTTCCTCATAACTAGGGTCCTCCAGTCACTTTATTCATTTTGTTGCCCTTCTCTGGACTTTCTCCA
Source organism: Aquarana catesbeiana (assembly GCF_042186555.1). Taxonomy (NCBI): domain Eukaryota; kingdom Metazoa; phylum Chordata; class Amphibia; order Anura; family Ranidae; genus Aquarana; species Aquarana catesbeiana. The sequence continues at coordinate 149,831,948 of NC_133327.1, read as the reverse complement.
GTTCCAGCACATCCTTCCCTTCCTCTCCCTGCATTGGTTCCAGTCTCTGAGCATAATCAGTCAAATTCTGGATTCCCAGCTCTGTAAAGGCAGTCTTTAGTACCTTGTGCATTGGAAAGGTTTTGGTCCTGAGGAGAGGTCTTAGATCTGTGCATCGGATGTCTTTGCATCTCGTCTTTTGAGGAGGTTTCATTTGAGGTTCCCCTTCAAGTCTGGGCCCTAGCGAGGGAGTAGGAGGCCTCGTAAGAGGGGGGTGCTGTCATGACTCTGCAGTAATACTTTCATGCCCTGTCTGTCTCTTACCCGGTCTGTGTATCAGCCTTAGGGCTTGCACTCTCACACCTGCATTGTTAAGTAATCTTTCCACGGTGTGGCTCCACCCTAGCCTAAACAGGAACCACTATTTAACACTGTGTTCTCCAAGCCTGCTTTGCCAAGCAATATTGTGTGTTTGGTTTCCTGTCTCCTGCTTGCCGTGTGCTCTACGGCTGTCTCTGTTATCGATCTTGGCTTGTTCTTTGACTATCCCTGCCTGCTTATTACCCTGACCTTTGGCGTGTTCTCTGTCTATCCTTGTCTGCTAGTTGCCCTGACCTTTGGCTTATCTCCTGACTATCCCTTGTTGCCCTGGGCTGCTGTTTACGCTCTATCCTCCTGTAGCCTACCGTGAGTGTGAGCTGGGAGACCCTGGGGGCCGCGACCTAGAGCAAATTGCAGCACAGTCCATCCTCACCACTAGAGGCTCTGGTGAACACCTGCTGGCTTTTAGACTCTGCGTCCTGGGGAATCTATGCTCTAGCTCCCAGTGGGATCCATGTTGGTGCTCCAGTGGACCTGCCTTCCTCAATCTCCCAGAGCTCCATCTGCAGCAGTCAGTCATAGGGTCCACTACCTTAGCGGTGCACTGCTGACTCCAACAGTGTGCATCTGTCACCTGGACTCAGGTGACCTGACAATTCCATTGCTGAGCCTGTCATCTACTAGGACCCCCAGGTCCTTTTCCATCCTAAATGTCCACAGAGGATCCCCCCTAGTGAGTGGATTGCATTCATATTTTAGCCACCCAAATGCATTATTTTACATTTTTCTACATTAAACCTCATTTGCCATGTAGTTGCCCACCCCATTAATTTGTTCAGATCTTCTTGCAAAGTTTCCACATCCTGCAGAGAAGTTATTGCCCTGCTTAGCTTAGTATCGTCCGCAAATATAGAGATTCAGGTGTTTATCCCATCCTCCAGGTCGTTTATGAATAAATTAAATAGGATTGGTCCCAGGACAGACCCCCCCACTTTCCACCCCGGACCGTTCTGAGTACTCCCCATTTATCACTACCCTCTGAACTCGCCCCGCAGCCAGCTTTCAATCCATGTACTCACCCTATGGTCCATGCCAACGGACACTACTTTGTACATTAAACGTTTATGGGGAACTGTATTAAATACTTTTGCAAAATCCAGATACACCACATCTACGGGCCTTCCTTTATCTAGATGGCAGCTCACCTCCTCATAATAGGTTAATAGATTGGTTTGGCAAGAACGATTCTTCGTGAATCCATGCTGGTTACTGCTAATGATACCGTTGTCATTACTAAAATCTTGTATATAGTCCCTTATCATCCCCTCCAAGAGCTTGCATACAATTGATGTTAGGCTAACTGGTCTGTAATTCTCAGGAATGTATCTTGTCCTTTTTTAAATATTGGTGCTACATTGGCTTTTCTCCAATCAGCTGGTACCATTCCAGTCAGTAGACTGTTCGTAAAAATTAGGAACAATGGTCTGGCAATTACTTGACTGAGTTCCTTAAGGACCCTCGGGTGCAAGCCATCTGGTCCCGGTGATTTATTAATGTTAAGTTTTTCAAGTCTATTTCTAATTCTGTCCTCTGTTAGCCATGAGGGTGCTTCCTGTGACATGTCATGAGGATAAACATTGCAGTTTTGGTTACTGAAGCCCCCCGAATCTTTTGTGCAGACTGAGGAGAAGAATGAATTCAATACTTTTGCCTTCTCACCATCCTTAGTAACCAGATTCCCTTCATCATTCTTTATGGGACAAATGTGATCTAACCTCCCCTTCTTACTATTTTATGTACTTAAAGATTTTCTTGGGATTTTTTTTAACTCTCCTCCACTATGTGCCTTTTGAGTTCTATCTTAGCCGCCCTGATCCTGCATTCTTTGTAAAGTTGGAATACTGATGAGGAACCTTGTATTTTTTGAAGGCCTTCTCATTTGCTTTTATTTGCATTTTTACGTTGGAGTTAAGCCACCCAGGACTTTTATTAGCTCTATTAAATTTATTTCCCATTGGAATGCACTGGCTAATGTCCTTATTTAATATGCTCTTAAAGCATACCTATTTTTCCTCTGTGTTCTTTGTTCCTAAGATTTTATCCCAATTATTATCTTCTAGCAAGGATCGTAGTTTAGGGAAGTTTGCTCTTTTGAAATTCAGTGTCATTGTATTCCCCTTATGTTACCTATTTGTGTGATTTATACTAAAACGAATTGACCTGTGATCGCTGTTTCCTAAGTTGCCTCGTATTTCCACATCCCTGATCAGGTCTGTATTGTTGGTAATCAGTAGGTCTAGTAACGCTTTGTTTCTAGTTGGTGCATTTACCATATGACCCATGAAATTGTCCTGCAAGACATTTAGGAGCTGGTGAGCCTTATACTCTGTACACACGGCCGGACATTGATCGGACATTCCGACAGCAAAATCCATGGATTTTTTCAGATGGATGTTGGCTCAAACTTGTCTTGCATACACACGGTCACATAAAGTTTTCGGAAAATCCGATCGTTCTGAACGCAGTGACGTAAAACACGTACGTCGGGACTATAAACGGGGCCAATAGCTTTCGTTTCTTAATTTATTCTGAGCATGCGTGGCAATTTGTGTGTCGAATTTGTGTACACGCGATCGGAATTTCCAACAATGGATTTTGTTGTCAGAAAATTTTATAGCAAGCTCTCAAACTTTGTGTGTCAGAAATTCCTATGGAAAATGTGTGATGGAGCCTACACACGGTCGGAATTTCTGACAACAAGGTCCTATCACACATTTTCCATTGGAAAATCCTATCGTGTGTACAGGGCATTAGATGAATGCGCGGTTCCTTCCACCCAGTCTATGTCTGGATAATTAAAATCCCCCATTATAACGACACTTCTCATTCTTGCCACTAATCCAAATTGTGATAGGAGGTCCGCCTCCACCTCCTCCCTCTAGTTAGAAGGCCTATAGCATACTCCCAGTATTACTTTGCCCTTAGTTTCCTCCCTTTTAGCTCTACCAATAAGGATTCCACCTCCTCCCTTGCTCCCTTAGTGATGTCATCTCTCACATTCACTTGTATATCATTTCTGATATACAGGCAAAACCCTCCCTCTTTTTTATCCTCTTTATCCCTGCGATATAGGGAATACCCTTGAATGGTTGCCAGCCAATCATGAGGGCTGTCGAACAAAGTCTCTGTAATTCCTACAAAATCAAAATCCTCCTCGTACCACAATAGCTCTAGTTCTCCCATCTTGTCCACCAGACTCCTGGCATTGGTGAACATACCATGTAGTTTAAACTGGTCCTCTAACTTTTCGGCCATCTTCACTCCCAGCAGATCTGCATCTTCCCCATTTAGGTGCAGTCCGTCCCTCCTATAGAGCTGGTAACCGACTTGAAGTCGCCCCAGTTCTCCAGGAACCCAACCCCCTCTTTTCTACACCAGCTCCTCAGCCACTTGTTTAATTCTCTAATGTCCCTCTGCCTTTCTGGTGTGGTTCGAGGTACCAGTAGTATTTCTGAGAATACTTCCTTAAAGGTCCTTTCCCTCAATTTAGCTCCTAAGTCCCTAAAATCGTTATGTTAGAATGAGACAAACCATTTAACACTGGCGGGGGTGATTAAAATAAAATGATTAGCTTTTATTTATTAATGGAAAACCTTTATCCCAAAAAAGAAAAAACTGTTTGCTGTAACTGAATGTGAAGTGTGAGCTGGAGACTGGCACCAATTTATTAGTGGTTCTAAATCTGCTAATATATTTAACACTGCCCTCCCCCCAGACTGTCAATGCTGCCGTCTGCTGTGCCAACTGTACTCAGTCTTGCAGAGTTGTGTCTCACTAATACAGGTGGTGTTTTACTGGACAGATCACTAGCTGAAAACAGAGGGGAAAAAGCCAAAGAAAAGAAAACTGATGCAGCCACCACATCTAATGTCCAGTAGGCTGCAATATAATACATTTTTAATTTCGGATTTAATACCGCCTTTAAATCACTGTCTAGTTATGGCTGTCTGGAGTGCAAGTATGGAGTGCAAGTGCAAGTCTATGTATGGCATGTACACAAAGTGCTACAAATCTGGTGACTGCATACAAGAGAACATGCAGGTATACATTATGATTAACAGGGATTGCCCAAACAAGGAAACTAGGTTTTTGTTGCAATTTTTTTTAAGTTTAGAATTTTTGTGGAAGGACAATTTGGATATGGTAACAGGCCTATCAGCTCTAGATATTGGTAAAGTATTTTTATCTAAACACAGTTGGTAGGGCATGCAAGTGATAGGTTTACATTAAACATAATTGCAATGCTTTCTGGATTGTATTTACTGATTGCACCCTGTCCATTTAACTGAGATTGACATGACTCTTCCCAATCAAAATATTTATATGTGAATACAGCCAATAATAATGATAAGAAGTAATCGTACAATTCCTTTATGCACACACAGCCTGATTAACTTTACCTGTGTTTGTCTTGGCCCAGTTTTTGAATAATAGCCAAAGTTACTGGCTGTCTTGAGTGTGTGTCACTCCAAGTCTTGGCAGGTCCAGTATTAAGCTGGCAAGCAGCTTGATGACTTTTTTTTAAGTCTGCGGACAGTGCAAGCTTCAGTCTGATGTCCTCAAATGTGCACATTGCCAGAGCCAGGCTGTATTTTCCACTTATTTATTTGGGCAAGATATTGTTCCATTACTAAAAGTTCAGTTGTAGAATTCGTGCTAGGTGAAAGATATAAACTCCTATTCTATTAATGTAGTATTGAATCCAAAAACAAACATTTTGATAATGACAGCTTACCATTCCTTAGATGTGGTGGCTGCATTCGTTTTCTATTTAATACACTGCTTTTCCTTTATTTTCACCGGGTGATCTGGCCAGTAAAACACTTCTTGTGACTCCACTCGAGGAGCAACCCTTGGACAGCAGCATTGTCAATCTGGGGAGAGGGTAGTGTTAGATGGACTTGACTAACAAATTAAAGATGAACTCCAGCTAACACTGTTTAAGCAGTTACAGCAACAGTTTTGTTTCATTTTGGTATAATGATGTTACAACCAAAAACGTAAATGTATTTTATTGGGATTTTATGTGGTAGACCAACACAAAGTGGCACATAAATGTAAAGTGGAAGGAAAATGATAAATGGTTTTCAAAATTTTTTACAAACAAAATATCTGAAAAGTGTGGCATGCAATTGTATTCAGCCCCCCTGAGTCAATACTTTGTAGAACCACCTTTTGCTGCAATTAGAGCTGCAAGTCTTCTGGGTATGTCTCTACTAGCTTTGCAGATCTAGAGGGACATTTTTGCCCATTCTTCTTTGCAAAATAGCTCAAGCTCTGTCAGATTGGATGAGAGCATCTGTGAACAGCAATTTTCAAGTCTTGCCACAGATTCTCAATTGGATTTAGGTAGGGATGAGCTTCGAGTTCGAGTCGAACTCATGTTCGACTCGAACATTGGCTGTTCGCAAGTTCGCCGAACAGCGAACAATTTGAGGTGTTCGCTGCAAATTCGAATGCCGCAGAACACCCTTTAAAAGTCTATGGGAGAAATCAAAAGTGCTAATTTTAAAGGCTTATATGCAAGTTATTGTCATAAAAAGTGTTTGGGGACCTGGGTCCTGCCCCAGGAGACATGGATCAATGCAAAAAAAAGTTTTAAAAACGGCCGTTTTTTCAGGAGCAGTGATTTTAATAATGCTTAAAGTCAAATAATAAAAGTGTAATATCCCTTTAAATTTCGTAGCTGGGGGGTGTCTATAGTATGCCTGAAAGGGGCGCATGTTTCCCATGTTTAGAACAGTCTGACAGCAAAATGACATTTCGAAGGAAAAAACCCATTTAAAACTACTCGCGGCTATTGCATTGCCGACAATACACATAGAAGTTCATTGATAAAAACGGCATGGGAATTCCCCACAGGGGAACCCCCGAACCAAAATTTAAAAAAAAAATGACGTGGGGGTCCCCCTAAATTCCATACCAGGCCCTTCAGGTCTGGTATGGATATTAAGGGGAACCCCGGCCAAAATTTAAAAAAAAAAATGACGTGGGGTTCCCCCTAAATTCCATACCAGACCTGAGGTATGGATTTTAAGGGGAACCCCGCGCCAAAAAAAAAAAACATGGCGTGGGGTCCCCCCAAAAATCCATACCAGACCCTTATCCGAGCACGCAACCTGGCAGGCCGCAGAAAAAGAGGGGGGGACGAGAGTGCGGCCCCCCCTCCTGAACCGTACCAGGCCACATGCCCTCAAAATTGGGAGGGTGCTTTGGGGTAGCCCCCCAAAACACCTTGTCCCCATGTTGATGAGGACAAGGGCCTCATCCCCACAACCCTGGCCGGTAGTTGTGGGGGTCTGCGGGTGGGGGGCTTATCGGAATCTGGAAGCCCCCTTTAACAAGGGGACCCCCAGATCCCGGCCCTCCCCCTGTGTGAAATGGTAAGGGGGTACTTACCCCTACCATTTCACTAAAAAACTGTCAAAAATGTTAAAAATGACAAGAGACAGTTTTTGACAATTCCTTTATTTAAATGCTTCTTCTTTCTTCTATCTTCCTTCATCTTCTTCTTCTGGTTCTTCTGGCTCTTCTGGTTCTTCCTCCGGCTTCTCGTCCAGCATCTCCTCAACGGCGTCTTCTATCTTCTTCTCCTAGGGCCGCTCCGCACCCATGGCATGGGGGGAGGCTCCCGCTCTTCTCTTCATCTTCTTCATCTTCTTCTCTTCTTCTTTTCTTCTTTTCTTGACGGGACTTCCCTGTGATGTCACGGGGAATGCCTGGTATGGAATTTAGGGGGACCCCCACATCATTTTTTTTTTAAATTTTGGTTCGGGGTTCCCCTGTGGGGAATTCCCATGCCGTTTTTATCAATGAACTTTTATGTGTATTGTCGGCAATGCAATAGCCGCGAGTAGTTTTAAATGGTTTTTTTCCTTCGAAATGTCATTTTGCTGTCAGACTGTTCTAAACACAGGAAACATGCGCCCCTTTACAGGCATACTATAGACACCCCCCCAGCTACGAAATTTAAAGGGATATTACACTTTTATTGTTTGACTTTAAGCATTATTAAAATCACTGCTCCTGAAAAAACGGCCGTTTTTAAAACTTTTTTTTGCATTGATCCATGTCCCCTGGGGCAGGACCCAGGTCCCCAAACACTTTTTATGACAATAACTTGCATATAAGCCTTTAAAATTAGCACTTTTGATTATTCATGTTCGTGTCCCATAGACTTTAACGGTGTTTGCGTGTTCGAACGAACCTTTTTCCTGTTCGCATGTTCTGGTGCGAACTGAACAGGGGGGTGTTCGGCTCATCCCTAGATTTAGGTCTGGACTTTGACTGGGCCATTCTAACATATGAATATACTTTGATCTAAACTATTCCATTGTAGCTCTGGCTGTATGTTTAGGATCATTGTCTGCTGGAAGGTGAACCTCTGCTCCAGTATCAAGTCTTTTACAGACTCTAACAGGTTTTCTTCTAAAATTGCCCTGTATTTGGCTCCATCCATCTTCTCATCAACTCTGACCAGCTTTTCTGTCCCTGCTGAATAAAAGAATCCCCACAACATGATGCTCCCACCACCATGTTTCATGGTGAGGATTGTGTGTTCAGGGTGATGTGCAGTGTTAGTTTTTAGCCATGCATAGCATTTTGCTTTTTGTTTAAAAAGTTCAGTTTTGATCTGACCAGACCATCTTCTTCCACGTTTGCTGTGTCCCCACATGGTTTCTCTCAAACGGCAAACAGGACTTCTTATGGCTTTCTTCTTGCCACTCTTCCATAAAGGGCAGATTTGTGGAGTGCACGACTAATGCCACGTAAACACGAGTAGACTTTACGGCAGACTTGGTCTGGTGGACCGGACTCCGTTGGATAATTAGATCGTGCGTGGGCTCCAGCTGACTTTTTTTTCCCAAAAGTTTGATGGACCTAGAAATTAAACATGTTTAAAATTTTTCCGAAGGACTCGAGTCCGGTCGAAAAATCCGCTCGTCTGTATGCTAGTCCGACGGACTAAAACCGACGCTAGGGCAGCTATTGGCTACTGGCTATCAACTTCCTTATTTTAGTCCAGTCGTACGTCATCACGTACATCATCAGTCTGTCCTTACATCAGGTGCACCCGGCAGAGTCCGTCCTTACATCAGGTGTCCCCAGCAGAGTCCGTCCTTACATCAGGTGTCCCCAGCAGAGTCCGTCCTTACATCAGGTGTTCCCAGCAGAGTCCGTCCTTACATCAGGTGCCCCAGCAGAGTCCATCCTTACATCAGTGTCCCCAGCGGAGCTTGGTCCTTACATCAATGTCCCCAGCGGAGGCCGGTCCTTACATGAGTGTTCCCAGCAGAGCCCGGTCCTTACATCAGTGTCCCCAGCAGAGCCCGGTCATTACATCAGTGTCCCCAGCAGAGCCCGGTCCTTACATCAGTGTCCCCAGCAGAGCCCGGTCCTTACATCAGTGTCCCCAGCAGAGCCTGGTCCTCAGTGTCCCCAGCAGAGCCGGTCCTCAGTGTCCCCAGCAGAGCCCGGTCCATTTCTCAGTGTCCCCAGCAGAGCCCGGTCCTTACATCAGTGTCCCCAGTAGAGCCCGGTCCTTACATCAGTGTCCCCGGCAGAGCCCGGTCCTCAGTGTCCCCAGCAGAGCCTGGTATAAGGGCTTGCTTAGGTTGGAGCCCATTGCGCAGAGATGTATGCTCACCCTTGCAAATACACACAAATCACGGTAACAAAGGGATAAGCTACCTGGGCTGTGAATCTGTGCACGGGGGCTTGACAGGAATAGCCAAAGGATAGTCGAGGTAAAGCCGCAGTCAGGGATTCCAGAAGACAGGATAACAATAAAAAAAGCCAGGGTCTGAAGCCGGGGTCAGTCTTGGAACACTGGAACACTGTAACAGAAGACAGGAGCACAGGAACACTTGGCGACAATGAGACAATGAGACAATGAACTGACAAAGCCCTCAGAGTGAGGCAGTGTTTTATACCCAGCTGATTGGATAAACTGCCTCCAAGACTTCAAGTGGGGACACCAGCACAGGAACTTCAAGCAGGGACACCGGCACAGGAACTTCAAGCGGGGACACTGGCACAGGAACTTCAAGCAGGGACACCGGCACAGGAACTTCAAGCGGGAACACGGCACAGAAACTTCAAGCGGGGACACGGGCCCAGGAACTTCAAGCGGGGACACAGGAACTTTATGCGGGGACACCAGCACAGGAACTTCAAGCAGGGACACCAGCACAGAAACTTCAAGCGGGGACACTGCCACAGGAACTTTAAGCGGGGACACAGGAACTTCAAGCGGGGACAAAGGCACAGGAACTTCAAGCGGTACAACCGGCACAGGAACTTCAAGTGGGGACACTGGCACAGGAACTTCAAGCGGGGACATAGGTAATTCAAGTGGGGACACAGGCACAGGAATTTCAAGCGGGGATACAGGCACAGGAACTTCTAGCTGGAACATGGGCACAGGGACATCAGACCAGGCAGCAGGTACCGGAACATCAGACTGGGTAGCAGGCACTGGTACGTCAGACTGGAGCACAGGAACTTCAAGCTGGATAGCAGGCAAAGATTCAGGGGTGACAGGAAGGATCCTAGTAGTACCCACTTGCTGAAACTTTGGCCTAGGTGGGCAAGTTGGGCAGAGAGAGATAAGGTGCCCTCTTACTCCACAATAGCAACAGAGTCCACAGCCTCTCCTCCGCTCTCTCTCTCCCTTAGACAGCTTGGACCGAATGGACCCAATCTCCATGGGTTCCACATCAACCAGGGTAGCAGTGGGTACAACCTCAGGAGCGTCTAGGCTTTGAGGGGTTAGAGCTTCATAACTTGGCACAAAACTAGGAGCAATCTTGGGAACACTGGTTTTCTTAGAAACTGTAATATAAGAGTCCAGAGCAAACATGAAAGCTTCCCAACTGTCCAAGACTGGACTCTTCTCCTGTAATAGCTGAAAAGCCCATATCTTGATTAGCCCAGTGAGCAGACTGATGGATGCGCGAACCTTTATAAAGTCAGAGGCATAGGTCCAAGGCTTAAGTGCAAACAACAGCTCGCAATCCATCCTAAAGTTCAAGAATGATGCACCATTCCCATCAAACTTCTCAGGCATCACAACACACGGTTCCGGACATGCAGGTTCCTGGGTTGGGCGTACTGTGCCTTTAGACAAGTGGACTTCTTGCTGCAATTCAGAAACGGTCTGGCCCAGGCTGGAGACTTGCAGAGCAAGGGAGGTGAGCATCCTGTACATCTCTGCGGACTCCATGTTGGTCAGTTTATTATGTAAGGGCTTAGCTAGGTTGGAGTCCATGGCGCAGAGATGTACGCTCACCCTTGCAAATACACACAACCCATGGTAACAAAGAGATAAGCTACCTGGGCTGTGAATCTGTGCATGGGGGCTTGACAGGAATAGCCAAGGGATAGTCGAGGTAAAGCCACAGTCAGGGATTCCAGAAGTCAGGATAATGATAAAAAAAGCCAGGGTCTGAAGCCATGGTCAGTCTTGGAACACTGGAACACTGCAACAGAAGACAGGAGCACAGGAACACTTGGCGACAATGAGACAATGAACTGACAAAGCCCTCAGAGTGAGGCAGTGTTTTATACCCAACTGATTGGATAAACTGCCTCAGCTGAACCAGGAGTGACAGGTACTAATTGCAACAAGATCCAGAGTATGGCCCTAGTATTTCATGCACAACTAGGCAAAGCTGGAAAGCAGGCTGAAAGGAACTGAGGTGTGGCTCAGAGGCAAAGTAACAGGAGCACTAACCAGGCAGTTCTAAACCTCTTTGAGCCACTTGGGGCGTGACCACGTCTGGCTGTCTGCATGGCACGGTGGAGACCGTGACACCTGGTCCTCAGTGTCCCCAGCAGAGCCCGGTCCTTACATCTGTGTCCCCAGCAGAGCCCAGTCCATTCCTCAGTGTCCCCAGCAGAGCCTGGTCCTCAGTGTCCCGGCTCATCAGACACACAGGGGAGGAGGGTTGGTGTATAAGAGAACTGTCTACTAATAGGATCAGACGAACACCACCAATTTTTTTCAGGTAGCTTTAGGTGCACACTGTGCAGAGGACACAGTACACTAACTGTAAATACTGTATCTGCCTCCCTGTGGTACTAATCGGAGTCATTCTTATGATGCTTTTCACAGTCATGTAGTTTGGATAACAGCCTAGACAGTGTTTTCGATCTATCTATCGTGATTCTGTGACCATGTTTAATAAACACTCCTCTAATGTAGCACTTTTGTGTGCTCCATAAGGAAAGAGGGTTGGAGACTGAATCTTTATTCATTTAAAGAAAGAGGTCCAGCTCCTGCAGATTATCTGCTTTAACCTCAGGGTCTTGTAAAAGTGATTAATTTAGCCCACCAATTAGCAGATCTGGATGTCGAGTGTTGCAAGGCTATTTCTAGTGAGATTGGGGCATGGTCTGACAGTGCAATATGGCCAATGTGAGCCCTAGAGACCATCGGGAGACCAGGAAGAGGTCTATCCTGGAATACAATCTGTGAACCAACAAGAAAAATGTATAGTCCCTTTCCTGTGGGCGCAAATGTCAACCAGTTGGTGAAGATGAAACAGTTCCTTTAACAGTTCCTTAAGTCAGATTCGGGATCGTTGGGATGAGGCAGAGGAGCCCGTTGATGAATATTTGTGTGGATCAATTGTGAAATTAAAGTCTCCCCCATCACAAGTGTTCCTTCGGAAAAAGAAGCCAAGGAGGGTAGGCAAGTTTAAAGTACTTAAAGCTGGTCTATATTTGGTAAACATATGTTTGCCAGGGTGAATGTTTGACCTTTCAGAAAGAAACCCTTTACCCTCTTGGTCCGAGTGGAGGTCTAGGAATATCCAAGGTAGGGTTTTGGCCAGGAGAATACTCACCCCTTTGGATTTAGATGAGGGTGACATGCTATGATAGGCCGTTTACTGTACAGTTTCGGAATTCTATCTGCTCAGAAGTGAGTTTCCTGTAGGAACACAACCTAAGGGCATTGACTCCATAGATCAGTAAGGCAACTGGATAATTATTCAGAAGCATTGAGGCTCTTTACATTCCAGGACAGAAACTTCAGTGTCATTGCGAAAGAGTGAGTTCAGGCCGTCGACCCTCGCCAAGGCTGGAAACAGTAGGTAGGGAGGGACAGGGGGGAACCCGAGGGGGGTGGGGGTGGTAGAAGAAAGAGAGAAAGAAAGGGGGGGGGGGATAGAGAGGGGAAGGTCTAGGTGGAAGGGTAAGAAAAAAAAGGGAAAGCAAGGAAGAGGAAGAAAAACTGTGGAGGAAAGAGGTATAAAGAGTAGATAAGAAAAAGGGCAAGGAAACTAGAGGGAGTAAAGAAAAGAAAAGTGTGGATGAGGTGGTCAAGAACTAATTCTCCAAGTGGAGGGCCTCTGCCAGGGTGGGCAGCAAAGGCCTAGTGGGGGAAGAGGTGAGGCACTTCAGGGGTTGAGCTCTGGAGCCCTGGGGATCCCCCAAACAGCCCAATGCTAAAGGTTGGCCCACAGAGGGGCAACACTAATGTGTGTTCTTCTCGTTGATGATAAAAAAAAATGTAGGGAAGACATGAAGTGGTAAAGGAGAGAAATTTGCGATCACTAATGCCATACAGAGCTGGGACCACTGAGATGGAGGGACCTCTCCACTTGAGAGCCTAAGCCCCTCGAAAGTGAGCGGAAACTCCCAGTCCCATCTCAGCACAAATCTAAGTCTTATATGGCAACATGTGACAACTCAAGTTATGGCCATGCAACTAAATGAGACATAAAGCCCAATAGGGGCTACCTTTAGGGAGCAATGCACCCACTACATAAACTACCTAGTTTATGTATTGGGTGCCCTGCATAAGTGGAGTGCAGGGAGTGCATGGAGTGCATGCCCAGGGAGTGCATGCCTCGCTGCACTAGCCAAGAGCCCTCACGGCTAAGGTACCATAGCATTCTGGGTCATAAAAAACATCCACTTACAGAAGGGTTAGGATAAACCAGACCAAGACTGAAGTGGAACCAGCTGCAGCAGAGCACACACACACGACCAAACAAAAAGCCAGAATGAATACTTTTTCAAGCCACTGTAAAAATTGTATAAAATAATAGTATACCTTGCAAATGCTACTGCACTTGGCACTGTGCTTCCAGGGAACCTATAATCTTCTACATTTGTTGTACACAAGTGGGATAAATGTAATTGACCTTATCAATATCCTGAGTTTCTGTTTGAAATGAATGAAATTGTGACAAGAGTGAGTGAGTAAAATGTAAGTCATGTAAAATGAATGTACCGTAAAAACTTTGACTGTGAAGGAGCATAGGCTTAATGAGCCAACTAATAATTCAGTAACCTTGCCCCCCAGAAAAAAAAACGCATAAAACAATTAAGTTGAAAAGGGCAAGGCCATAGCTTTATTTAAAATGCCCAACACAGACTTGACCACATCTAAAGGCCTGTCTTTACCTTGAGTGCGGGACAGACATTAAACTGACCCAACTTCCAAACAACGGCATAGTCCATTAGGGCAACTTGTAATGCTGGCAAGGTAAAAAAAAATGTTGAGAAAGCTGTGACAGGCACTGCGTAAAGGATGGGAGGGTGGTCAACTCTTCACAGTTGCAGTTCCTCAAAGGCACTGAAGGTTATATTTACATATTGCGTATTGCCATGCCATTATCAGTCAAGGCTCCCTTTACCCATGGGATCAAGGGGCCTTCATTACAGTATGTTAACTATATTTTAATAAAATGTGACACTTGGTGGTTGTGATCTCTCCAGTAGGGACAATGACAGTGATAAAACTTGACAATAAACAAAAGTAAAAAAGTGCCATGCTGTACAATTTTTTAAGTTTCAATATTTTTTTTTGGAAAAAAAAATGTATCGCAGAATGAAACCTGCTGGATATTTGAATTAGGCACCTTGACACGCGAAGATATTAATATTGATATAGATAATATATCTGAATTGCTTCATCACACATTTTTAAAATCCAAGTAATCTATTTATATTTTTATCTTTATTTATGAAGTAAATTTAAAAAATATATATTTGCAGAGATCTCTTACTCCCAAATTAAAACAATCAATAAATCTACTATTGTTTTAAACAGTTCGTATGATATTTACTGTACATATATTTTTAATATAGATTTGTTAGTTTTGGAGGTCCCACAGACCTCTACTGTCTGTATGGGAATGAATAACATAGGGGTTAAGCAATAGATTATTAGTAATTATATTATTAGTATAGTATAGTAATTAGGAATGCATTATGGTATTTAATTTCATCACAGGATGCAGTGAAACAGGAAGCAGGGTAGAACATGTAATAGATGCAGACTATATGTAGGGGCAGAAGATCTACAGGGAACCATCTGTCCCTGATGACATAAACAATAGATTAAATATATTGGGCAAGGCTAAGGTCCATGACATCAATTCCACTGACATCTCTTCCAGCCAGTTGAGTGCACAACAGAACCAACGTAAGAGCGGTGAGACTTATGATGCATTTTAAATGCTGGCATATTTAATTTAAGTTTGAGTGCACACTTTTTGAATGTTTTTTAAGCATGATTTTAATGCAGAATACTACGCTATGGAACACTTCTGTTGTTTGTCTCTTAGTGTATGATAGAGTGAAATATGGAGGAATAAAGGGGCCTGTATAGTGGAGGAGACATGTGGGAGGTTGCCTGAGGATACTATAGAGAAAAAGCTGGCTTTGACCTGCTTATTCAGGTGAAGGGTCAAATACATCTGGTGAGTGCATCACTTGGTAGGGAGTTCTGGGAGCACTTTTTTTGCAGGAGCAGGTCCATGTTCTGTAGAGCCGGTGATCACCAATTGGAATCATAGATATTTCACGGTTGAGTTTATGTTTCATAATTTCGCAATTAAACTTGTCTCTTGATGGCGAAGACTGCACAAAGTTTGGAGGAGATTCACTTTGTTTGTTTGGACACTATGGGGTTGATTTACTAGCACTGGAGAGTGTAAAATCTGGTGCAGCTGTACATAGAACCCAATCAGCTTCCATTTTTTTTTTTGACAATGCTTAATTGAACAAGCTGAACTTAAATGTTAATTGGCTACCATGCACAGCTGCACCAGCCTTTGCATTTTCCAGTTTTAGTAAATCTTCATGTGTTTCGACATTGTATGTTAACTATCTGGACACTATAAAATATTTTGGTCAATATTTTTTCATATTATACGTTGAAGTTACACATGATTGCTTGGGTATGATACAGTCTGAAGAAACACACTAGTCTATTTTGGATAAATTGGTTTATTAACAAAAAGTTCACAGCACGGCATATATATATATATATATATATATATATATATATATATATATATATATATATATATATCTTTATATAGATATCTATATATCTATATATAGATATAGATATATATCTATATATACTCTATCTATCTCTATCTATCTATCTATCTATCTATCTATCTATCTATCTATCTATATATATATATATATATATATATATATATATATATATATATATATATATATATTTTTTTTTTTTTTTTTTTTACACAGCGCAGCACTATTTTTTTTTTTGTTTATGGTCACTGATTGATGACCCTCAAAAAGGGTTAAAGTCAGTTTGGTGCCCACCAGCTTTGGGTACAAAATCCAGGTATTTTCTCCACAACACTTTGTATAATTATTCCTAAAATCTGACATGCATAACCTTTCCCCTTGCTGTTTAAAACAAAAAAAACAATTGTCTTGAGTTCTACTTTAATTTAAAGTCCATCGCCAAGCAAAGTTAAACCTTCTCCCATACGCCCCTTACACCACTTCCCCACCACCCTCACTCAGTCACCGTTGTAATTTTCTTTATATATAATGTAGCAAAGTTCTGGGGCCCCTGAGGCCTAATGGTGACCTCCAGAGTCAGTGACAGCTGACATCCTTCTGTGTAGAGTGGGTTGCAAGGCATGGTGGGTGTAATGCAAGATGAAATGGTGGGCGCCAGACACCTTTAGAATGCAAAAAGAGATTTATTGTCTCTTAAACAGAACTGGGGGGAGAGAGGGTTAGGCTCAGGACACCCTTAAGCAGATGCAATGTTATTTAACAGACTCCAAGACTTCTATAGAAAGACAGCTATACAGGTGAAGGCCTCCAGCCGGACACCACTTCTGCATAGGTAGGACTGCTGTCTCTTATGACAACAGTCTTGTAGTAGTTACTAACAGCAATTGTATTCAACTATTTGCAACATGAACAGTTCTCAGCTTACTCCACAATCACTCACTGTGGATCTTCACTCAATGAACTCCCAGTCTTTCACTAGACTTCGGATCCAATAGCCACTGGATCCACTGAGCTCCTTCACTGTTAGCACTCAGTATCTTCCTCAAGTGTCACCCCCCGCTTCCCTGCTGGGTCCCTGGCTTGGCACTCACAGATACTCTTCAAGCGTCACACCTGCTGACACGCTAGGTCCCTGGCTTGGCACTCACTGATGCTCCACAAGCATCACCTCTGCTGTCCCGCTGGGTCCCTGACTTGGCACTTGTTTTCCCACTTCTTCACCATCCCCAGCTGATGAGAAGTCTGCTCTGGTACTGTCCTCAGCTTACTCACAGTGGTCTCCGGTAACAAGGTGGATGGTCCCTTAGTGGGGAAAACGTCCCCTCTACCCCCAACCACAGCTGGTTCCCCAGCCAACAAAACCGCTAACTCTGGTTGGACTACAAGCCCGCAGTCCCAAACCTATGCTGCTCTCCTGCTTCTGGATAGGCCTCAGACAGCCTAGCAGCCAGATGCCCCCGGGATAGGCCTCAGGCTTCAGGCCTAGCAGCCTGGGGCAGCATAACACACATCCACCCAGACAGCCATCCAGGTGGCACAGAACCCCGATCACCTCGCTCCACCCAAACAAATAGGCTCTCCCAGCAAGCCAAGGGACTTAAAGAAACCCCTGCCTATTGGCTGAGACACCCCATTCATTCATAATCTGTCCTTGCTATGCCCTTGTCTTATCCAATGTCACCAGCTATCATGCCACCTAGTGACAAAAGAGAGAAGTGCAGCAATTGCAGAATTAGGGGGAAATCAATTGATCTCCTAACAATTGGCCAAGGTAACTATCGCCTGGCAACTAAATTTGATAGCAACCCTGCCTAGACTTCAGGGTGCTACATATATAAAAATGTAAAACTCTTTTATTATTTACCTAGGATGGCTGCTTGTGTTCCTCTTCTGGGAATGAAGACCTGTGTTCAGTTTGAATACCCAATCGTGTGCAGGGAAATTGCAAAAAAAAAAAAAAAAATTATTAAGCTCAGTCAACATTAACTTTGCAAATTCAACCCATTGCCTAGACTGGCTGAAAAAAAGTAGCCGCTTTGCTAGCATTGGTAATAAAAAAACAAAGTGGCATGTGGTTACTATGGAGGCACATCCTGATCCTTTCCTTAATTTCTTTGGATCTCTCCATATAGAATAATAAAAACTGAAAACTAAGAAATAAAGAAAACTGTTCCAAAGTACCTAATTCTTCAAACATATAAAGATCACCATCCAGTGCCAATAAGCATTAGAATCTAATATATAATAATAATGTGATCTATTGATTGCTTTTTTTTTTATATCTATTTATTTTGGTTTAATTAACTTAATGTATTATACCCTAACACTTTTTGTTTTTCCTCCATATAGAATGGCCATGTTCTCTACTTTCAACATGATGGGTTTTGAAACCAAGAATATGACTGCTTAGTGTACAATAATATATGCATACGGCAAATTTAAATCCTATCTCCATCCAAATATTTTTTTGGTAGTCTTGGATAGAATGTTAAAATATCTGTCAGGTTGATTTTTGTCTTTGACCCCACCCTTTTCCTTACTTCCTGTTCCTGTGGCAACCCTACAAAAAAATGGGGGGTTTGTTGTCACTAGTATAGGAAGGCACGGACACTCGGACAGCAATAAAAACAGAAGTATTAAACCTTCTTCACTTTACTAAAGATATGTATTTTTTTGTCTCTGACTGTTGGAAATATTATTAGGGGAGAAAGTTAGGGAAAATCTACTAAATATGGATAGAGACAGCAGAAAACAGCAGAAAAAAAATTGGCAAAGGCTCAAACTCTTATTCACTTTATCCAAAGCTAAAAAAGAAAGTGTTTGTTGCAGATGAGCTTTGCATATGGGACGATGTAGCCAGTGGTGTAGCGTGAGTTGTCAGCACCCGGGGCAAGTCAAGTAATTTGCGCCCCCCTAACTCATGGTCTTTTAGTACTCCCTTCCACTAGTACAGTATTAAACCCCTTACCTCATAAGCACATGCATGTAATTAAAAAAATGCATCTGTGTCACTGCCCCTCCCCCCCCATCACCCCATGTATTATATATACACTGACCCCTCATCACCCCATGAATTACACACTGCCCCTCCATGTATTATGTATACACTGATCCCCCCATCACCGCATGTATTACACACTGCCCTCCTTCACATGTTTTATATATACACTACCTTCCATATATTATATATTCACTGACCCTATATATTATATTTACACTAACCCCCATATATTATATATACACCCTAACCCCCATACATTATATATACACACACTAACCCCCATACATTATATATACACACACTAACCCCCATATATTATACATACACACAGTAACCCCCATATATTATACATACACACACTAACCCCCATATATTATACATACACACACTAACCCCCATATATTATACATACACACACTAACCCCCATATATTATATATACACACACTAACCCCCATATATTATACATTCACACACTAACCCCCATATTATATATACACACACACACACACACTAACCCCCATATATTATATATACACACACACACTAACCCCCATATATTATATATACACTAACCCCCATATATTATACATACACACACTAACCCCCATATATAATATATATACACACACTTACCCCTATATATTATATACACACACTAACCCCCATATATTATTTATATACACACACTAACCCCCATATATTATATATACACACACACACACTAACCCCCATATATTATATATACACACACTAACCCCCATATATTATATATACTCACACTAACCCCCATATACTAAATACACACACTAACCCCCCATATATTATATAACCCCCATTATATATACACTAACCCCACCCATTACAGTGTATATTTTATATACACTGAATTTTATATATGTACACTGACTCCCCATATATTATATATACACTGGTCCCCATGTATCATATATACTGACCCCCCCCATGTGTTAAACATACACTGACTCCCCTATGTATGATATGTAGACTGCCCCCCCACCCTCATATATATATATATATATATATATATATATATATACACACACACACATACACACACACACACTGCCCCCCTCCATGTGTTATATATATACTGCCCCCCCATCATACCATGCACTATATATACACAGAACCCCATGTATGAAGCACAGAGCAGAAAGCTATGGGTACATGTTGGCAATTCTGGTTTCCCAGTCTGTGGGAATGTACCCCTTTCCCATGATGTGAAGTGTCCCAGAAGTGATAGAAGAGGGGCACTTCAGATAAACTTCCTCCCCCCATCTCATTTCAGCCTGGCAGAGAAGGTGTCACCCCAGCCATCCCCATCCTACCTGATCTTTTTCTTATTCACTGCTGAGCCTGCTAGTCTCCAGCCAGCCCGGCCCCAGCACGGCAGTACAAAGCCACCACTCACCTGGGCTCTTCTTGTCTCTCATATGTGGACTGTGGAGTGTGGTGGAAGCATAGCCAGCGATGAGACCTGGACAGTGACCCGCGATCAACCGCCGAAGCCAGCTCTGCTTGCCGCTGTGCCTACACATGACTGGAGCAGCCAATCGCAGAGAGTGTCCATCCCTGAGGCCGTACAGCTGGGGAAGCTCCGGCAGCACTAGCACAGAAACATGGAGAGTGGCAGAGGCGGGGCGCAGACAGTGGCACACTCGGTACTCCCAGGTGTGGAGTGCCGAGTCGGAAGTTGGAATGAGTAGTCGGGAATTGGGATAGCGGGAGTCGGGACTTCTGCGCCCCTCTAGCTATTGCGCCCGGGGCCACGGCCCCTCCCGCACCCCCCACGCTACGCCACTGGATGTAGCACCAATGCAAACTAAAATGCTGTCATACAGTGTATTAGTAAAACACAACTGTGTAAAAATAAATGTGCAAAAAATATATTATTTAATGATTTGTAATTGGAGGAAGTGGTGGTCTAAAGGACTAATGAGGCTGGAATTTGAGACTGCACCTGTTCAAATATTGCTATATAAAAGTCTGAAAATGTGTCTTTACAAAGCATGCCTGATGAAGGGTTCCTGCATGGCTCAGAAAAATTGTACTTTGTCTACTGTGATGTGATCATTCTTTATTAAAACTTTCAGATGGTACTCCATGATCCTTGGTGTGCTGACAAATACACCATATTGCCAAAAGTACCATATTTATCGGCATATAACATGCACAGGCGTATAACACGCACATTCATTTTAAGAGGGAAGTTTCAGGAAAAAAACTTAAATTTTAAATAAGGAACTTTGAAGCAAAATAAGGGTCAGTGCCCATCTGCAGCCTCACCATTGCCATCAATGCAGCCTGATCAATGCCCACCTGCAGCCTCATAAGTGCCATCAATGCAGCCTTATCAGTCCACATCAATGCAGCCTCACCATCGCCATCAGTGCAGCAGCCTCGCCATTGCCATCAATGCAGCAGCCTCACCATTGCCATCTATTGACTTCCTATTACAGAGGCCGCCAAGTAAACAGGAGATTCTCACTGTATGTAATCTGACGGCACTCATCCCCCCCCCCCCCCCCGCCCATTGCCTCCGAGGCAGCCGAAATTGAAGTATTGGCGTATAACACACGCTATTTGCACCCGATTTTCATGGTGAAAAAGTGAGTGTTATACGCCAATAAATACAATATTTACTGGATTTGCTGCCGAAAACCCTCCACTGCAAACGGCAGTTCTGGGAAGCAGAGCACAAGAGACATAAATAAAGGTGGATTTGGCTAACTCAGTGGAGGTAAAGGAAGTTTTTTTTTTGTTTTTATGAGACTGTATATCACATAGTAAGTGGATCTGAAAATGGTTTAAACACGGGAGCATTTAGATGTACAGAGTAAATGTGTTTGTCTTGCACAGGGCTGGATTAAGAACATCATGGGCCTGGTGCTGAGGATTTTGGTGGGGCTTTTTATAAAAATAAATAAGGGAGGGAAGCACCTCAGTGTAAAAGGAGTCTTAGAGTAGCTGACATTCCCTATGTTACTCTATACATCACAGTAGTAATCACAAAATTAAATGAATACTAATAATGGGCAGAACAAATATGAGGACTGAGAAGATTTCCTTTAGTTGAACTAACAAAAGTGTGCCCATTCTAGAGCTGGTAACATTGAGGATATTCGATATAATTTTTAAAGAACTGTTTTTGTGGGTAGGAGGCATAGGGGTGGAGTATGGATGGTATAAAAGTGGGAAGTATGCGCAGGTGAGGGAGAGGAGTGTTGGGGGTATGACAGTGGGCAGTATATACAGGAGAGGAGTGTGGCGGGTATGACAGTTGGTAGTATGTAAAGGAGAGGAGTGTGGTGGGTATGATGGGGCAGTATGTACAGGAGGGGAGTGTGGAGGGTATGACAGTGGGAGGTATGTACAGGAGAGGAGTGTGGAGGGTATGACAGTGGGAGGTATGTACAGGAGAGGAGTGTGGTTGATATGATAGTGGGCAGTATGCACAGGAGAGGAGTGTGGAGGGTATGACAGTGGGCACTATGTATAGGAGAGAAGTGTGGAGGGTATGACAGTGAGCACTATGTATAGGAGAGGAGTGTGGAGGGTATGACAGTGAGCAGTATGTATAGGAGAGGAGTGTGGAGGGTATGACAGTGGGCACTATTGTATAGGAGAGAAGTGTGGAGGGTATGACAGTGGGCACTATGTATAGGAGAGGAGTGTGGAGAGTATGACAGTGAGCACTATGTATAGGAAAGGAGTGTGGAGGGTATGATAGTGAGCAGTATGTATAGGAGAGGAGTGTGGAGGGTATGACAGTGGGCAGTATGTACAGGAGAGGAGTGTGGATGGTATGACAGTGGGTAGAATTTATAGGAGAGGAGTGTGAAGGGTATGACAGTGAGAACTATGTATAGGAGAGAAGTGTGGAGGGTATGACAGTGAGCAGTATGCACAGGAGAGGAGTGTGGAGGATATGACAGCAGGCACTATGTACAGGTGGGAAGGGTGAAGGGAATCTGGGAAGGAAAAATGTAAAGGTTTGTGGAAGAATGTTTAGGGACTGCGTAGTGGTTAAGCGGGCCATACATGAATTGAAATTAAGCCAATTAAGCAAGGACCAGCCATAGTCGATCTATGTATGGGCTAGCTGGTTGTACACAAATTAATCTATTAATCGACTTGAGTACAACCAGCCTGTCAGGTTTTTTCAAAAAACAATCAGTGCTGCCAGCTATAGTTAGCAACACTGATCATTGTATTATGTGGGTAGGGAAGGCTTCCCACTGGCAGAACACAATAACACAGGGAGTGATTCCCCCATCCACAGGTCAGCAGGTGAGAGGGTGTGTGGTGACAGGCTGGGGAGGGAGGTCTGTCAGCAGGGGGGTGTGAGGTGGTCATGGAGGGATATCAATCAGCGCTTGGGGGGGAGTAACTGGGAGTGATATCTTTTGGAGTTGGGTCTGTCATCTGCGGGTTGGGAAATGGTCACCTGTAATATAAGTTGAAGGGAGGTGGCTAACATGGGAAGTGGCTGGGGAGTGACCTGGTTGGTGGTAAGTGTGAAATGGATGATGTGTTTCAAGTTTCTTTCACATTTGCGGTATTGCTTACTGCCCTCTGAAAAGTGATCTGTGGTGGATTGCTTTTCAATAAGTGGTATAGTAGCAGCTGACAGGCGTTCATGAGGTGCTACTGCCGCCTCCTTGTTTCTTTTTTTTACATTGCTGAATGGTAGTTTTACATTGTTGGACTATGCTGCTACTCCGAGCGAGTTTGGCTTGCAGTTGTAGAGTGGCCCCGTTGAAATCAATAGGCGAGTTTGACAGGCGATGTTGCCTGTCATACTTTGCAGGCGCCAAGCTGTCCATTGAGCTCAGTGCCTCTGACAAGAAGTGAGGAGAGGCTCTGTGAGCTCATGCTCTCAGTCTGCTGTAAACAGAGTGTGCCGGCTTGTATTTAAACTGGCCGCTCTGTATGTAACTTCTGACAAGCTGCGCAAGGAGCCCCATATCTCCGGAACCATAGATGATAAGAGCCCCATATTTTGATCAGTGGTGGGGTAGGTCTTCAGCTACCTAACCCCCAAATTTGGGGTCGCTGAGCCACAACCCTCGAAGACAATTGTTTGCTTTTTTTTGTGATTTTGTTTTTTTGTTTTTTTTGTTTTGGGCAAATGGGCCTATCTTGAGGTAAGGGGCCTGGAGCTGCAGCTCCAAAAGCCCCTATGTTAATCCAGCCCTGGTCTTGCAGTCCAATTTATATCTCACCTGCCTACTGTCCTGATTTCCAGTTTGCCAAAGTCAATTGCCAAGAACTTCTAAGTGGACATGTCTGCTCTCAGAATAAATATATTTGAATGAGTCTGGGTTGGAAGTATGTGGTTTACGCCCAACACAAGTAGTTGTAGTAGCAAAAAAGACGTTTAGATACAGAGGAGTTACTAGCACTGTTTATTAAAGATACAAAAGGAGGCGGAATGTACTGAAAAACTGTAATCAGGGTCCAACAACTTTAGAAAGTCTGAAACTTGATGACATTGTTATGGGAACATCTATGGTGTCATTGAGGGGGTGATGTGAGCAGCGGCAAGTAATATAACGGTGGTAGGAAGTCAGAGGAAGAGGTACATTTGCTGCAGTATGGAAGAAAAAGTTCATAAGGGTGGACGTGCAGCTAGGAAAGCTGGGAGATATACTAGAGTGAGGCGTGAGCAATAATTGGAAATTAAATAACCCTCTCTTGCTGCTTATCTGCATCTAACTAATATCACATTTCATCCCAATGTCAGCGGGTCAGGGACACTTTAGGACCATTAATTCCCAGTAGTTCAGAGGCATTAACTTTTCCATCCAATTACTCAGTCTGAAGAAAAGATTTAGCGTGGGAGTACTTTAAATCTATCTAATGAAATCTTCTGATAGGAGGTAATATAAGATCATAACTGGTGTATAAAACAAAAAACGTATGCATACTGTAGTTAGACACACATATGGTCTTATTCATTAAACAGTGCAAACAGCAAAGCACAAATAGCAGTAAACCATTGTGGCCAATCACATTTCACTTTATTAAAGTGAGACCAGTACCAAGATGGTGTATGATTGGTTGCTATTGCTATGCCTACTGCACCTAGCATTTTACTTGTTGCAGTGTAATATTCTATAACTCTAGTGTATTTCATTACTATCATGGCGTGAAAACATAGTGCATGTGGCACATTCTCATTACCAAGGTTTGTTTTCTTTTTTATGATCAGAAATGTATTTTTAATGACATTATCACACTGATGAGGCTAATTCAACATAGGATTTTTTTTTAGGTGCAAACAATACTACATTGGGTTATTGCTTCACAATGTTGTGTTATAGCAGTCAAAGAGTTAAAATTAAGTGATTTGAAAGGCTTTAAAGGCACACGGCCCCTTCTAGAGGGGATGAAAGGTGCTGCCCCCTCCCCATATAGCTCCAGGGTTCATCTGCATTTCCTGCGAGTCCTGAACTACAAAAATGGAAATCTGACTGAAGAACTGGGAGAGGAGACGGAGGAACATTTATTTCCTAATCTTACTGTGTACATTGAACCTATAAACGCTCAGCTCTGAGTCATTCCATGTTCACAACTTTCAGCTCTGAGCACTTCCCAGTTCATAGCTCTCTGTTAATTTCTGGTAGTCATTGGGAAAGGATAGGGGACAATTTTTCCTGGTTCTGCTTGTAAGGGTAGGGGACATGTTCCCCATTAACTCATTGGGCGCCAAGTGTGGGTCACACAGGAGGCCTACCCTGGGGCGGGTTCTTCTAGGCTAAGCCAGGAGACCAGAAGTATATGTTGTAACACTAGGCTTACACCTTGCCTAAGGGCATACTTATCATTGTGGGGACCTAACAGGAGCTGCGGTCGTGTGAAAGTCAAACATTAAGGCAGTCCTCCAACTCAAAGAGAGCCACTTGTGTGCAGTGTTATGTGGAGTCCTTTCAAAGGATGTGGTCTCATATGCTACACACTTGTACAAGTGTATGTGATACTTCAGAAGGGACATGCAGAACCTATGCCTACTCCAACAGTCAGCTTACTCTGTTCCCTCACACCCAGTAACAGAATGGGTCCCACTGAGCACATAGCGCGGAGCTCATGCATGCTCACTTAACCCTTGCTTCTCCATACCCAATGATCGGACTGTAACTCTCCATAACGCTAATCCACCCCTGGGGACTGACAGAGACAGGCAGCTAGAGAGGGAGTCATAACACCAGGCCCCCTCACTACCGGGGAGAACCTGTCACCTTACCAGGTACTACCCTAGCGACTGGTTGCAGTTAATCTTTTTATTGCTGAGATGTTGCTGGAACCTTTTGTGTGCTGTTACAGGCTGTTGCAGACTCAGACCTTTTGTGTGTGCGCCAGGACCCCATATGCACAGGGGCGGATCCAGGGGGGGCAACGGGGCAATTGCCCCCTCCGAGAATGCAGGTGAGTGAGTGGGCAGCAAGCGGCTCAGCGTCTGAGAGCATGGGCAGCTCCGTTGGTGAGAGACAGCGGGTGGCTCCGTTGGTGAGAGACAGCAGGCGGCTCTGCGGGCAGGCCGGGTGGCTCGGTTGGTGAGCAGCTGTGCGGCTTGGTGACAGTGTGAGAGCGGGCTGCTGGCCAATCAAGAGCCTGCGGGCGGGGAAGCAGAGAGATGACATCATCTATCACTGTCCGGCGCCCGCCCTGCATCCCTGCAGTTCCGCACTCACTGTGCAGTGGGTGGCAGGCAGCTCCGCGGCTGAGAGCACGGGCGGCTCCGTTGGTGAGAGACAGCGGGTGGCTCCATTGGTGAGAGACAGCGGGCGGCTCTGCGGGCGGGCCGGGTGGCTCAGTTGGTGAGCAGCTGTGTGGCTTGGTGACAGTGTGAGAGCGGGCTGCTGGCCAATCAGGGAGCCGGCGGGCAGGGGAGCAGAGAGATGACATCATCTATCACCGCCTGGTGCTCGCCCTGCATCCCTGCAGTTCCCCACTCACTGTGCAGTGTGTAGGCAGCCGCGGCAGCAGAGAGATCTCATCGTCTCTCTGCTGCTTGATGGTAACCTGCTGCCTGGCTCTGGGACACAGCAAGAGACAATTATAGCAGGCAAGTGACAATCTGCAACATGTGGCATGGGACGTGGCAAGTGACAATCTGAATCTGGTGACAGGTGATGTGCCAAGTGACAATCCGCAACGTGTGGCATGGGACGTGGCAAGTGACATGGCAAGTGACAATCCGCAACGTGTGGCATGGGACGTGACAAGTGACAATCTGCATCTGGTGACAGGTGACGTGGCAAGTGACAATCTGCATCTGGTGACAGGTGACGTGGCATGTGATAATCTGCATCTGGTGACAGGTGACGTGGCAAGTGACAATCCGCAACGTGTGGCATGGGACGTGACAAGTGACAATCTGCATCTGGTGACAGGTGACGTGGCAAGTAACAATCTGCATCTGGTGACAGGTGACGTGGCAAGTGACAATCTGCATCTGGTGACAGGTGACGTGGCAAGTGACAATCTGCATCTGGTGACAGGTGACATGGCAAGTGACAATCATCCTAGCACCATGGTTGTTATGGTGTCAGGATGATTGAAGCGCATTATTACTATTATTACATTGTTATAAAAAATGAAATGGTTCAACTCACCATAATGCAGAATCAGTGGGAGCCCCGAGTGTGTCACATGCCACTTTCACCTGCCGCACACAAGTAACAATCTGCATCTGGTGACAGGTGACGTGGCAAGTGACAATCTGCATCTGGTGACAGGTGACGTGGCAAGTGACAATCTGCATCTGGTGACAGGTCACCAGATGCAGATTGTCACTTGCCACGTCACCTGTCACCAGATGCAGATTGTCACTTGCCACGTCACCTGTCACCAGATGCAGATTGTCACTTGCCACGTCACCTGTCACCAGATGCAGATTGTCACTTGCCACGTCACCTGTCACCAGATGCAGATTGTTACTTGTGTGCGGCAGGTGAAAGTGGCATGTGACACACTCAGGGCTCCCACTGATTCTGCATTATGGTGAGTTGAACCATTTCATTTTTTATAACAATGTAATAATAGTAATAATGCACTTCAATCATCCTGACACCATAACAACCATGGTGCTGGGATGATTGAAGCGCTAACACCAGCCATTTCCCTGATAAATGTACCCCAAAAAAACGTATTTTATGCCAGTGCCCCTCCCGAGACTAGGCTCTGGATCCACCCCTGCATATGCACCCCTTGAATGACTTCAGACCAGGCTTGTTGCGGTTAACAACGTTTACTAAAAGTGCAGCTTGATAAACACAACATGGCAGAACATCCTTCCCCCATCTAACGCTAATAGTGGCTGCCTCAAAGAACCTGTGTAGCTCAAGTCCTTTTGGGTGAAGTCCATAGCTGGTATAACTCGGTCGGAGAAGTTCAAAACTTTGGTGAATTCCGAAAGGCGATGCTCCATACAACTGCAGGCCTCAGCGTGTCCTGTACAATCCAGTCCTTTTGTTCACCAACCCAACGGCCCTGAAATCCGAACGTCTGCATTTTATTTATCAGAGAACAGGAGGTCGGACACCAAAATCCCCCGAACTGTGAACAGCAGAACATAACAGAGTTAAACCTTTCTCCCCCCAACGTGGGCAACCACACACAGCTTAGCTAGCATTAACACAGTAGGCAACCTGCCCATGCACAATCTAGGAGAAACTTTTGGGGTCTAAAAGACCCCTAGTGTCTTCATAAAGAGAACTTTTCACTACAAAAATACAATCACATAGAAGGCCTGTCAGCCCCCTTGTTATAGCAATGCATTTGAAGCATACCTACGCTTAAGAATACAATTGTAATATATTAGTCCTTAGATGTGGTGGCTGAATTAATTTTTTTTTTCAGGCTAAGAACATTATCAGCAAGTCCAAAAATATATGCTGATCTTGCCAGAAATACAGTGCCTTTACTTCTTGCAAGCTGACAATGTTATCTTGTTTATGTAAACTACATTCTCATCATTCCCTATATAATGGAGATGAACAAAGGGAGTTATGTTTGAGATCCATCCTGGATGGCAACCATGGTTTCCTCCATAGATACATTGGAAGAATGAAGGACAGGAAGTGTGTTATTTGCAGGATTAGCAGGGGATAGTAGTAGAGAAAGGTATAAAAAAAAGAAGACTAATGCAGGCACTAAGTTTTAGGGCTGATAAGCTACAATATATTCATGATTTGTTTTTTAGTTCAGATAGACAGATTAGGCAAAAAAAAAAAAAAAAAAACTAAATTAGAAAAGTGGTAGTTAGTGGTAGTGATGATAATAAAATAATAAAATGTAACAAAATATATTTTTAAACTAGATTCAGATTTTGGGAGTATGATGTATGCCATAAAAACTTAATTTAAGAAACTGGAGACAACCTCCAAAATGTCTCCAGAAAAAATAGAAAAATAGTCTCGGTACCCCAGGGCAACATGAAAAAGCAAAAAAAAATTATATTTTATTAGTACATAATCTAAAACGTCATATATCCAGGTAAATTAACATAGAAATCACCTCATATTCACAGAGAATGAATTTGAACAACTAAAAACATGGATAACAATAACGGTGTAACACCCTTTAAGGTAGAGAAACATAGGGTGTAGTATACATTAATCCTCGTGATGTACCATTTATCCTCCAAATGTTTCGCAGACGAAACCACTTCTTCAGTAGGAGAATTTTCAGAATATTGTCTGTAACGAAACATATAACATGTAGTACATAATACATAAAGAAATGCCAACACACCATTATCATCAAGCCGTTTGATAAGGGCGACAACATTGTCCTTATGACACATCGTCAATAGCACTATATTTGTTATTCATGTTTTTACTTGTTCAAATTCACTCTCTGTGAATATGAGATGATTATCACTTCATTGTATCTGGATATATGAAGTTTTAGATGTTGTACTAATAAAATATACATGTTTTAATTTGCTTTTTCATGTTGTCCTAGGGTACCAAGATTTCCCATTTTTTCTGGGGACCTTTTGGGGGTTGTCTCCAGTTTCTTCAATTGTCATTATAGGATGATGGTGCCCCTCTTTTCCTCCTTTTCTGTTCTGATTGGCTATTTGTAACTGAAGGGGTGGATCCCTCCAGGCTCACCTGCCCTTTATCTATCCATTACAATGCATGTGCTTCCACCGTGAAGACTCTCAAAAATTCATTGGACTGTAGATAATACTGGGGTGCCGTAAAGTTGCTTTTTTTTAGCTTATGCATGTATTTGCAATTGTGTGCAAACTAAACCCCTGTTTTGTTTAAATTATTTTTATTCATTTTAACAAAAGGTTACAAAACACAATACATCTCCTTAAAAAAATAACCCCTGTTTTTAATGCATGCTGTAAAGCCGGGTATACACTAACAGTGCAACTGCTGGGGTGCCTAAAAACTGACAGCTCTGATCGAATACACTGTACTAACCATGCAAGGTTAGGCCAGCGATCTCCCCCGCTGAGCTGTTGTGTTCTGACGGGCAGACAGGCCAGAACACTCCGATCAGCACTCTCTGCCATTGGCTGAGAGCGCTGAACGCGAGTCGGTCGGCTGCTGGTTTTCCAGCATGCACGTCCGAAGAAGTCGGCTTCTGTCGGACAGACCGACATGCACACGGGCAGAATGTCGGATGCTTTCTTTTTGAACCAGCAAATGTTTCTCGACATTCTGCCTGTGTGTACAGGGCTTGGGACAGAATAATTTGATTGGTTGCAGGCTGGTCGGTAAGTTGATCTGGAAATTTTCTTTGGTTTTGTTTGACATGCATTGCCCTTTCATGTGCTCCTTGCTACAAAGGCCAGTTATAGGTGGGGGCAGTGGCTAATTGTTTGTACTGTTGGAATACTGGTGAGGGGACACACTGGACACCTTTGCTGCAATTGTACTATATGCTGGGTGTCCAGTGCACCCCTGTGCCTTTAAGGAGGGTGGGATCCCTCTAGGCTCACCTGCACTCTATCTATCCAATATAAAGCATATTCTACCGCTGTGGAGGTTCTCAAAAAAATATAGGGTTAGGACTGCAGATAATACTGGGGTGCCATGAAGTGGCTCTGCAGCTTACGCGTGCATTTGCAAGTGTGTGCAAACTAAACCCCTGTTTTGAACGCAGACTGTTAGACAGGAAAATTTGATTGGTTGAAGGCTGATCGGTAAGTTGAGCTGGGAATTTTCTTTTGTTTTGTTTGATATTTGTAATAGAGGCCTACCTTCTACATGCCATAAAAACGTAATTGAAGTACATGGGGCATACACTGTAAGTCCTGTTTTTCTTACAAGCAAAATGTATTAACTCATATTTACCTCAGCTTCGATCAGTGTGGACATGGTGAAACAAGCAGCTGTTTCTTCAGAACAGAGAAGATGGAGTTGGAGGAACAGAGCAGTCTTTTAAGTGGAGGAGAATTGGTGAAAAGCTGCCTGAAGCAATATACTGAAAAAAAAGAGGTTCTGGACCTGCTTATTAAATTAAGGAGTTACAAAAAAATCTGGTAAGTGTATAAATAGGTGGGGAAGTCTTGGGAGCACTTTTTTAAATGCAGAGGAGCTGTCTTCTAGATCCCGTAATCAGCACTTGGTGCACAAGAATTTTACAAGTTTGTATTCGAATTTATTGATTTTGCTGAGGAAAACTGCACTGAGATTGGAAACATTTTTCACTATATACACTTTTGACACTATATTTTGAGTTTGCCCACTATTAGTTGGTTTTTAAATACCGTATTTTGTGCTCATATATGTTATTTCTTAATTTTTTTCTTGAGAACATCACAGAGTATTATTATATAATTTTAGTTGTGTACATGTATATTTGTTCCCTTAACATGTAGGATTTAATATAATAGATTTATAATGTGCATCTAGAATACACAGCATTTTCTTGTTTGATACTTTCCTTTATATGGTAATTAATAACATTCAACAATTAATGACTGTGAGTGAATCCTGGCCTTGACTGTTTTAATATTAAAGAAAACAGATTTGTGCTGATGCTTCTTTGTTACCCAAAAAAAAAGAGAAATAGAGACAAATTCCCAGTGCAGATAAACAGCTGCATTTCCTGCAATTAGCAGCGATGAGGAAGGTCGTGATAACTTTGCACAGAGGAATGCAATATTTCATCACTGCTTTCCCTTGCCACACATACTTCAAGGTTAACCTTTTCTCTCCTAAACAAGCAGCCTTGATGGGGGTGTGGACACCTGTTACAGCTGGCGATATACAGGTTAAACTCCCACCTTGTTTCCCAGATTTAGTTTGAGAAGGCAACAGCGCTTGCCCAGATTTGGCTGGAACAATAAATGCAAGTTCTTCAAAAGTGGATAGGAATGACAAATAAACTTCTGCTATTTGTTTCATCTGCTAAGATATGTTCCTCAGTTGTGAAAGAGAATTTCCATGACTTTGTATTTCTATCCGCCAATTTTATCCGCTCTAGAAATGTAGTGGGCCCCTGCCTTCTGTTACCCTCTTGTACCAAAGTAAACGATGGTAAGTGCAGTGCAATATATAAAAAATAAAAAAGGGAAAATAAGTCCAGTCCATATAAATGGAAAGAATGCTAAATCCAAGAAAAATGGAAGCCAAGATTCCTCGTGACAGAGAGTGAACTAATTCCTCCAAGTGAGATTGGGTGAGAGCTCAATTGGAAAAGAGAGCTCAAATGGAAAAGACCTTCAGGTTGCAGACAGTGGGTGTGGAGATGTTACCGCCTCCCCAATGGATACAAAAAGATATAATACACACTCTAGGAGTACTCCGTTTATTCAAATAAAGTCATGGATTAGACATGTATATACAGCGCACATGAGCACAAACATTAAAATGTCAAAGGTAGGTAACTAAAAGATCCGTAGATTGAGTGTGTGTAACCACACATAGGGATGGCAGCGGGTGACGTCCGTGCATAAGCTCCTCCCCCCGTTCCTCTGGTTTCCGGTTCCGCTACAATCTGTGCAGACACCAGCTGCCTATATAAACCTGTCGGGTGACTGTCTGGCTCTACCCTCGCTGACGAAGTCCTATCCGGACGTAACGCCGCTTACGGGGGAGGAGCTTATGCACGGACGTCACCCGCCGTCATCCCTATGTGTGGTTACCCACACTCGATCTACGGATCTGTTATTTACCTACCTTTGCCATTTACCTACCAATGCCAGCCTCTTTTCCATTAGAAACCGAATACTGTAAAAAAAAAGTGATACTGTACTTTTTAAAAAGTTGTGTCTTCTGAAGGAAAATATGTAGGTTTCTATTTCTGAACTCCTGAAAATAGCTTCAATGCTGTCAAAATCAATGACCTGAAACAAGCATGTAGGAAATTACCTGGTGTAGCACCCACTAGTTAGGGAGTGTTAGAAGTAATGATTTTTGACAGGGTAGGAAAATTTGGGCAGGCCTAGCTGGTGGCTAGGCCTGTTTGTATTCATTCTGGGCTGGGAGTGGCTCTGGGAGAGAGTTGGTTAAATGGCAGGTGACATCACCATCACCTTCCCCTCCCTTCTAGGAGGTCCTGGAAGGAGAAGAGGGGAGGAGAGGTGGAGCTGCCTGAGGTATCTGGGGAGCCTTAACAAAATCCCCAACTTGGATTGGTAGGGGGCAGGACTCCTTAAATACCTGTGGTCAGCCCAGCTGGGGAGGAGTTGTTGGGTGGAGAGAGGACTGTGAAGAAGGGAAGTGGAAAGGGGTCTTTGCAGCCAGGCTGGCTGGCAGGGCCTAAAGAGAGCTATCTGGGAGTGGAAGCTGAGCAGAGGACAGCTAGCACCTGAACTTTTCTACACCACAGGGGCCTGGGGTCCCTGCCCGCAAAAGGCAGTTCAGTGAGGCCTGGCAGAAGTAGCATCACTCCTACCCATACGGGGCTAGCTGGTCCAGAGAAGTGATAGTATGCAGCAAGGGAAGTGCTGGTGGAGGAACAGTCTGCAGCAAGTGAAGTGCTGGAGTAGAAACAGTGTGCAGCAAGCCAAGTGCTGGAGAGAAGATTGAGGTGTATGTACAGGGAGTGTACATAGTAGTCCCAATTGATGGCTCTACAATTCACAATTGACTGTTCTACAAGTCACAATTGATTGAGCTACAATTCACAAATGATTGTTCTGAAATTCTGGGCATCCCATAATTCCCTAATACCCATCCAAGTTTAATCCCCTCAATAAAACAAATCAAAACAAGCTATCATGGACAGGTCTGTGTTACTGAGTGACTGTAAGATGGTAGTTGGGCTTGGCAGGGTGACGGGTGAACCACATCTTTCAGCAACCTCCAAGGGGGCATGAATACACTGGTCTGCATACTTGTTCTAAGTCAATGGCTCAAGGTATTAAAGCTAGATCAGTGGATAGATAAGGTTGGGAAATTTCAGTGCACTATGGAGGGTATCATTATTGTGATCAATTTTCTTTTTGTCCTATTGATAATTTTTGTTCATGATAATGTTAGGATTAGGGGTTAGGTTTACTTTAACTCCTTCGTGTCTACAATCTGTAAATTAACATCTCAGTCATGTGCTAAAGCTGGCCATACATTATACAATTTTCCTATTCAATGTCCTTTAGATTAACCTTCAACTATGTAGTGCAGGGGCATACCTGATTAAATACAACTTGAAAGAGTTTAGGTTTGACTTCATATTATAGGGTTTTTGTAAATTTAAAGGAAAATTGTACAAGAAAATTGTATAATGTATGGCCAACCTAAGAGACATTGTACAAGTAGAAGTGTACATCCGTGTGCCATTACTGATAGGCACTAGTCTCAGCTAACAACAGGGATCCAATCAGCGCAGTTTGGTTTTCCTTCATGTGACCACCAGCCAATGATGCCAGCATTTTAAACTGCAACTGTCACTGTCCTTCATAATACATAGAGACCCATTGACAAGTGAGGCCAATAGGCTGAAGCTGTCACAGTGTCAGGCAATGGGGTTGATTTACTAAAATTTCAAAATCTGGTGCAGCTCTGCATAGAAATCAATCAGCTTTTTTGTCAAAGCTTGAATGAACAAGTTGAAGTTAGAAGCTGATTGGCTACCATGCACAGCTGCAGCTTGCACTCTCCAGTTTTAGTAAATCAACCCCAATGCGTAAAATAAAAATACTTGAATTTAAAACGTACTTAAAATTTAATGTCAGCTTATAATAAAAACATGAATGGAGTATTTACTAAAAAAGGGTGCCATATAACATCCTTATATATTAAAAAAAAAAAAAAAAACCATACATTTATGATTTAGGTAGGTAAAGCGTTATTGTCAAGTTAACCAATGCATACTGATGTTGCTAAATTTTGAGGCATCCATGAATGAATGACGTCTGACCTTAGGAAAACATCCCGGGTTATTATTGTAGCTCTGATCTTTTGTGTCTGCACCTCTGTGTTTGCACCTGTCAATTCCCCTCTTACCGCACCTAACAAGTAGTAAATTGTGGCAGTACACATATAACGTTATAAATTATAATAGCATGCAAGTTTCCCTTTGGCTTTCCAAAATATAACCCAGAACACATCAAAGCTATGATATGCTTGCTGCTTGCTTAGCCTGTTTGGCCATACTGTCCTAAATATGTGCGTTTAAGGATATGGCATGCCAGGGGTTAAAATTAACACAAAAATTGGGCGCCTTAGATATAAATCAGCCATGTCTTGAATTCTAGACCTGCTCTGGTCTTGGGCCCCGAAATTATTTTAATGAAACCCCCCGATAGGAGGGGAGACCCTTTTATTAAATTTGTGATGGAGCTGGCATCGGTCCGTGCAAAAAGATCAGATTTCCCGGCTCGCAATGCGGCCCGTGAGTGAACTCCCAATCACGTTTCCAAAGGACCCCCCCTTTCCCCGTGTCCAACCCCCTCCTCTTCCTCACCCTGACCCGCAGCTCTAAGAAGGGGATTGTGTGATTGATCCCCAAGATGGTATTCATTCTCTCCTGTGCTTTATACCTTCTATCTCACATACTCTTCATGTGTTTTTTCTTTCTTCCTTTACTCCCTGAGAGACAGGGCAGAACGAAGAACTTTTGGTCCGTTCAGCATCCAATCTCTTTTAAGTCAGAGAGAAATCTGCTCCGCCAGAAAGTTCAGAGCTGCCAGATTTAATAAGTCCACAGAAATATTCAGATGAAAAGTGCTCGGAGCGATCCTAGGAGGAAGCCAGCGCCTCACCCCTAGTTTAACGTTATGATCCTTATCATAATTAATTCAATAAACTCGTAATGTACTTCAACCTAGGCATAGAGAATAATATTCTGTCCTGAGTGGTGTTTGCTTTCAAGCAGAGATATTTCAGCCTGGGCCTGATCACCCTCTCTCTGTGCTTGTAATGAAGCCCAGACAGGCTCTGGAATCAGGCACAGAACCACACTTTCCAAACAGGTTTCTAAGTGGGAGATGGCCGAGGTGTAAATATCAGACCTGATGTGTCTTCACACATGTGTGTGCAACTTGGCTGCGTGTGTGTGCTTTGTTTAACTCATTACTTATTTTTTCACTAGCAAAGTTCCTGCTCTGATATATGAAAATCTTATGTGATATTTTTCACTGTGCTTTAACCCCTTCATGATTGGAGCTTATTGAAGCTTATGGGCATGGCAAATTTAAATTTACCAGCATCAATAACTATATAGGGTATATTTATAAAAAAAAAAAAATTAAATTCCATAGCTGTCTGTCCATCAAAACCGCATGTAAATTCTTTCTGTGTGAATGAGACAAAAGCAAATGTTCTTAAGCTATATTCTCTGCAATGCAAATGTGCAAATGGAGAAAATACTTGATTATGGCCACTAGATGGCAATGAGGAGCACACTTATTTCCTATGATAGTTGGCGCCATCTAGTTTCCGTACCACATTATGGGACTTGATGGCTCAGACTAATTTATTAGTTTGACAGTGAGGCGTGAAAACTAGGAACAAGTACAAGTGCGCATTGCTCAGTTTCTACCATAATGGTAACATTCTCACATTGGGCACAATGCCTGAGAAAGTATATTAGGCATACTGCAAAGTGTTAACAGACATAATATCAGTTTACTTGTACATATATTGCCTTTTACTTCAACAGTAATGCATATAGTTTTTTGTTTATGTTGCACCCCTTACCCCTTGGAGGTGGTTAGGAACCCCTCAACAACTTGGTGGTGAGCTAGCATCTCAAACCTGAGGGTGGACTTCTTAAATCTATGTGAGGTGAAAACTGGATGCCAGTCACTCTAGAACATTTAAAAAGCTTAAGAGGGCTCAATAAACTCAATGAGAGAGGGTTGGGCCATAGGATATCCCAAAAGCGACAAAGTTGACTTCAGGCATTTCCACAAGCAACAGTCGATACAGAAATGGCAACATTTAAGTGGAGGCCAGCAACCTGTACTCTTCAGTCTGTTGAGCAGTTTCAGGTAACACAAATACCTTTTCAGTTGAGCTACAAGACTTCCTGTAATGTCCACCAGCAGCAGCTTCTACCCAGTTCTGCAGGACATTCTTCAGCAATGAAGTTCCTTCCCATGGTGCTCCAGCATAGCTTCAGCTTCATTCCTCCTGGATGTACACTCCAGAAAAGCAGCACAAGCCCTTCTGACCCAAGACTCAGACCCACACTCTCAGCTTCACACTCCCTAGGTAGAAGGCTTGCAATGGCTTCCAATGCAGCCTCCTCTCCTGGCAACAACCCAGGAGGAAAGGGCAAAAGACCCTTCTGGAAGGTCATATCAAATATTTATATCTTCCACCAGCATGCATCCCTGGCAATAAATCTTCTAGTGGTTGGCAAGGGAGAAATAAATATTCATAACTTAGAATTACTGTATCTTATTGTTCTATCGCTAGGAACATTCCCCAGCAACAAGCAGAATCAAACAATAAAGTCAGCTTAGGAAAAACACAATGGAGCAGAACTATAACAATCCAAGCTCCCGCTGACTACAGCTTGGCGTCAACACTGAACTAGGGACCCTCTGCTTAGGGCAGGGCACCTACACTTGGCTTATGTTCTTTTTTTTGCTTTCCAACGTGTCACATTCTTTTGTTCTGTATTTTTTTTCATCTTCAGGTGCATTTTTAGTAAATCAGCCCTATGTGTCTATGTATTGTGATTGAGAACTGGGGACCAACAATGCCCTCCTGCTCCTACAAAACTGACAAATTAAACCCCCAAAACTATACCGATCCATGTGGTTAGAGTATGGATGCCTCTAGTGTTCCTGAATCACAGCTGAAGAGAAATGGCAGATTTGCGTGGGGTAAATATTGTCTGCCAGAGGGAGGGGATCCTGCGGAACATAGCTGATGAATGCATCTGTCAGGTTTTCTGATCGTTTATGTAACTGTTCTGGAGATTTCCTCTAATTTCCTGTCAAGTGATAAGAAATCTTATTAGTAGGGACACAGAACAAACCAAAAAATTTGGAGCATTGTAAGGGTTTTAACTTTTATTTTTATTGATGTTTTTGTCTACCGAACATTTTGGACATCAAAGGGACAGGAAGTAAAAGAGAATCTCCCTAATGAGATTACAGACAAAAATGATAAACCTGACAGAAACTTTAGCTTTTCTCTACACTATCCAAAATTAAAAATTAAAATGCTTACACATTTCTAACTGATATTTCATATCATATTTATATAATACTTTTATTTTACAAATTATTATTTAATGCGGGGTTTACCTGTGCTACAGGCTATGCATTTTGGATTGAAAAGAGGCGAATGGCTCTTTCTTAAGCCGATCTAGGCTCGAACCATCTATGGGCAGGCTGATTGTATCCAAGTCAATCCATCGATCGACTTGGGTACAACTAGTATGTCGTAATTTTCCATGAGATTATTGCCAGCGGCTATAATCATTGTGTTCTCCCGGCAGGGACAGCTGTCCTGCCCCCTGCTGGCAGAACACAATGGATTCGCCCCCCAACACTGACTATGTTGATGGGGGAATCAAGAGATTTTCTTCCACGGGTTTCAGGAAAGAAAATTGCATCATCTTTGGCCTGCCTTGCTGAATCTCCTTTGGCCTTATCTGAACAAGCAAGGAGTGAACCCCACTGCCTTACTTAGCTATGTGTGTAATTTAAGTCAGACAGAAAATCATTCTAACCAATTCAGGCTTTGCTCAGCAAGGTAGGCAAATGACAGACAGTGAGGCTGATTTTCTAAAGGATTTGAGGATATTCACTTAAACAAAAAGTGAAGATTCGCCAAAATTATCTAATCATGTGCAGATAAAATAAATAAACATGAGTTTGCTTTTCAAATGATTGCATAGTTTAGCCACTTAAAGGACCAGGACTCTTTTTTAGATGTGTTTACAAGTTAAAAACAGTTTTCTTTTTGCTAGATAATTACTCAGAACCCCCAAACATTATACATTTTTTTCTAACACCCTAGAGAATAAAATGGCGGTCGTTGCAATACTTTCTGTCACACCGTATTTGCGCAGTGGTCTTACAAGCGCACTTTTTTAAAAAAAAAAAAAACACTTTTTTGAATTAAAAAATAAGTAAAAACAGTAAAGTTAGCCCAATTTTTTTATATTGTGAAAGATAATGTTACGCCGAGTAAATTGATATTCAACTTGTCACGCTTCAAAATTGCGCCCGCTTGTGGAATGGCGAAAATTTTTACCCTTAAAAATCTCCATGAAGTTTAAAAAATTCTAAAGGTTGCATGTTTCAAGTTACAGAGGAGTTCTAGGGCTAGAATTATTACTCTCACTCTAGCGATCGCGGTGATACCTCACATGTGTGGTTTGAACACCGTTTTCATATGCAGGTGCTACTCACATATGCGTTCGCTTCTGCACTGTTTTAAACCTTTCATGACTATTTTTGAAATTTGGTGTTTACAAGTTAAAATCCGTATTTTTTGCTAGAAAATTACTTAGAACCCCCAAACATTATATATATATTTTTAACAGGGAATCTAGAGAATAAAATGGAGATTGTTGCAATATTTTATATCACACGGTATTTGTGCAGCGGTGTTTTAAACTCAGATTTTTGGGAAAAGAGACACTTTCATGCATTTTAAAAAATCCAAACAGTAAAGTTACCCCAATTTTTTTGTATAATGTGAAAGATGATGTTACGCCGAGTAAATAGATACCAAACATGTCACGCTTTATAATTGCACGCACTCGTGGAATGGCGACAAACTACGGCACCTAAGAATTTCCATAGGCGACGCTTTAAATTTTTTTTACGGTTACCAGGTTAGAGTTACAAAGGAGATCTAGTGCTAGAATTATTGCTCTCGCTCTGACGATCGCGGCGATTCCTCACATGTGTGATTTGAACACTGTTTAGATATGCAGGCGCGACTTCCATATGCATTTTCCACTGCACGAGCTCGCGGGGATGGGGGGCGCTTTAAAAAAAAATATTTTTTCTTATTTATTTTATTTAATTATATATTTATAAATTGTGTTTAAAAAAAAAAAAATTTTTGATGACTTTTATTGCTGTCACAAGGAATGTAAACATCCCTTGTGACAGTAATAGGTGGTGACGGGTACTTTTATGGAGGGATCCCCCGATCCCCCGATCCCTCCTTTGCACTTCAAAGTATTCAGATTGGCGAAAACGGCAATTCTGAATACTGTGTATTTTTTTTAAACCGGCGCCATTGGCAGCCGAGTAAACGGGAAGTGACGTCATGACATCGCTTCCACGTTTACAATTAGAAGGCTGGAACGAAACCACCCACAGCTTCGTTCCAGACTGCCCCCAGCCGCCGGAGGCCCGGTAAGAGCGGCAGGAGGCGGCAGGAGGGGGGGCGTCCCCTCCTGCTCCTCCGTTATAACAGCCGAGCTGCTTTTAGCCACAT
Source organism: Aquarana catesbeiana (assembly GCF_042186555.1). Taxonomy (NCBI): domain Eukaryota; kingdom Metazoa; phylum Chordata; class Amphibia; order Anura; family Ranidae; genus Aquarana; species Aquarana catesbeiana. Next base: position 149,791,431 of record NC_133327.1, on the reverse strand, counting down.
CGGTTGTTATATTCGGATAGCCGATCGCCGGCTCTAAACAACGGTACTGGGATGATGCCTGCAGCTGCGGGCATCATCCTGGTATAACCCCCGGAAGCCGAGTACACACATCTGCGTATGCTCGGCGGGAAGGGGTTAAAAAAAAATGGTGTCACTTTTATTCCTATTACAAGGAATGTAAACATCCCTTGTAATAGAAAAAAAGCATGACAGGTCCTCTTAAATATGAGATCTGGGGTCAAAAAGACCTCAGATCTCATATTTACACTAAAATGCAAGAAAAAAAAATTGTCATTTAAAAAAATTATTTAAAAAAATGGCCCTTTAAGAGCTATGGGTGGAAGTGACGTTTTGACGTCGCTTCCGCCCTGCAGTGTCATGGAGACGGGTGGGAGCCATCTTTCCCTCCATGTACAGCCAGTGAGAGAACCGGATCGCCTCTGTCGCTGCCGACGGCTGCGGTAGGCAGCGGAGGTCACTGGAGCATGGCGGGAGGGGGGCCCTCTCCCGCCACCGATAAAAGTGATCTTGCGGTAAATCTGTCACAGAGACCACTTTTATCTTGTAGCCGACCGCCGGACGAACAAGGGAATACCGGGGTTATGGCAACTAGCTGATGCCATAACAACGATATCTGTCCTCAAAGTTAGGACGTATATCGACGGTCAGCAAGTGGTTAAAGTGGTTGTAAACCTCAGACATGACATATGAACAAGGCATATCCCTCTATAGTGTGTACTTACCTCAATTAAAAGCAATAAGTGTCATTTCTGTCGGCTGATTTGTTCCTCTGCCCTGAGCATGAGTCACTTCTGACAAGTTTCCTGACACCAAGAGAAAAAAGGGGACAGGGGAGGGGCCTCCAGCAGATTGATAAGCTCAGCTCTGTTCCTGTGTGCTGTGTGATGGGGGGGGGGGGGGGGGTGTTGTCTCTTCCCTCCAATCAGCTCTCCTCACTGAGCTCTGCAGAGTGTAACTTCAACTCTGCCTCTTTTTTTTCTGAACTCTCAGACAAACTTATAAATTCACCACTTTGAACGTATGTAGAGATAGACAGATAGGCAGATAGAAGGACGTGTTTCACCTCTGTGTATCACCTGAGGCCAGTCACTTCACTGGGTATATGTAAGGGTTTACAACCACTTTAAGTGAACATTTAGGGCCTATTTACACCGTTGCGTTTTGATGCACTTGTTACAACACATTAAACACGTGTCAAACTTCGCCATATTTAAAATAGTATCTGATCCAATCTCAGCTCTGCAATACAGTGTATTTTTTAAAAAATAGTCTGATTTTTTTGTTGTTGCATTTTTGTGTATTTGAAGACCCATAAATGTAAATGGCAGTGCATTAATACATGCGTAACATGCATTTTGATACATTGGCAACAGGTATGAACATGCCTTGGTCAATGGCTGGTATCTCTATCCACTCTAAATCTTAAATTTAAAAATAAATGGACAATGCATCTCAATAATGCATATCAAAGGGAACGCACGTTCACATATGAGAAGACCTCTAGACACATGCATAGAGCTAAAAGGGGCCCTCAATATTTTTTTTATGTAAACATTCTCAACCCCTTTAGTAAATCAGTTTGTGCATTCTACTTCAATACTAGAACTAGATCAACAGAAGGGCAAGAAAACCCGAACCCTGTAACTGGGGTGTGAAGGGTGGGAGGGGGTTACCTTAGGTCAGTAACAGTAGCTAAAAAAGAATAACTTTCTCTGACAGTACACTTATCCTTTAAAAGCAAGACTTTTTATCATGTATTAAGTATTATTACAGCTTGATGGATCATGGTCATCGTGTACTAATAACTGTGGTGAACCTCTTCTCATTTGTGGAAGTAAATGATGGAACATCTATTTGCCCTTTGACATGAGAAACCTCAAATGATTTAGACCGCGGATTTTGTTGATGGCTTCAAGGTATGTTACTGATTTGGGTAGTAAAGGGAATCCCGTGTCCAGTGCATTAAAATTTGTGTTTATGAATATGCAGCCTTGTACAAGGAACGGTGCAAAGGGCAATGATCCGTAACAATCAGTCACTTTGCCATAGTCAAACCAGAACAAGAGCAGTTCTGATTGGTGGCAATAGACCGTGGGGGTGATTTACTAAAACTGGTGTACACAGAATCTGGTGCAGCTGTGCATAGTAACCAATCAGCTTCTGAGCCTAGGTTCACATTGAAGCGATTTGGCATGCGACATGACATGTCAAATTGCATGCCAAATTGGCGGCTATTGATGGCACTACTTCTGTCCTACTTTTGGCGATTTTGTCTTCGATTTCAATAGACATCTGCACAGATGTCTCTGAAATTGCCCCCGAAGTCGGACTGACATGCGGGTATGAAATTGTGCGAGTTCAGCTGAACTCGCTCGATTTAAATCCCGCAGCAGTGTGAACTTAGGCTCAGTTGTATTGTCAAAGCTTAACCACTACATTCCCAGAAGGATTTACCCCCTTAATGACCAGGCCATTTTTTGTGATACTGCACTGCGTTGCTTTAACTGACAATTGCACGGTCATGCGGCGTTGTACTCAAACAAAATGTATGTCCTTTTTCCCCCACAAATAGAGCTTTCTTTGGTGGTATTTGATCACCCACTGGGTTTTTATTTTTTGCGCTATATATATAAAAAAAGATTGACAATTTTGAAAAAAAAAATTTTTTACTTTTTGCTATAATAAATATCCCCCCAAAAAAAATTTCTTAGGCCAATATGTATTCTTCTACATATTTTTTAGTAAAAAAAAAAATCGCAATAACTGTATATTGATTGGTTTGTGCAAAATCTATAGCATCTACAAAATGGGGGATATATTTTTGGCTTTTTTATTATTACTTTTTTTTACTAGTAATGGCGGTGATCAGCGATTTTTAGTTGGACTGCGACATTGCGGCGGACAGATCGGACACTTTTGACAGTTTTTTGGCAATATTGTCATTTATACAGCGATCAGAGCTAAAAATAGCCACTGATTACTGTATAAATGTCACTGGCAAGGAAGTGGGTTAACACTAGGGGGCGATCAAGGGGTTAAGTGTTCCCTAGGGAGGTGTTTCTAACTGTGGGGAGAGTAGAGAGATCGCAGTTCCTGATCACTAGGAACAGTAGATCTCTCTCTACTTCCTTGAGAGAACAGGATTCTGTCTGTTTACATTGACAGATCCCCGTTCTGGTCCTCTGAGGAGTGATCGCAGGTGGCTGGCGAACATCGCGGCCCCCGGCCACACGCATCAGCTCCGGCGTTGCGCTGCGCACGCGCCCCCTATAGCTCCTAAAGCGGCCGTCGTACAACAAATGGCGAGTCGCGCAGCCGTGCCAACTTGCCTCCATAGAATGATGGCGGCTGGTCGGCAAGCAGTTAATTAAACAAGCTGAAATTAGAAGCTTTGATTGGTTATTATGCACAGCTGTAGCAGATTCTGTGTGCACCAGTTTTAGTAAATCTCCCCCATTGCACTTTGTGGTTTTATGCTTTATGCTAAACTTTTGGAATTTCAAATCTACAACAAAATAAGAGCCATAAAATTAGGACTATTTCAGGGAATGGTAAACTGTAATACCAGTGGCTAAAATGCAGTAACTAATAGCAATCAGTCAGTTTTTATTTAACTGATCAGATGCTGGATAGGGACTGATATAGTGAATGGACAGATGCTTTATCTCCAAACCCCTGAGGAATATTGATATACTAAGGCCTGATTAACACCTATGCATTTTTAGTGCTTTATGCAGATTTGCACCATAGTCCATTTAACATGGTTTCCTATGGAACACGTTCTATAGTGCAAATCTACAAAATGCAAAAAGCACTAAAAAGGCATAGGTGTGAATCAGGCCTAAAGGCAAATAGACTGTGCACTTTGCAAAGTGAAATTGCTCTAGAGCTTAGTAAATGAGGTAAAGCTTCACTTCTCTCTTCACCAATCATGTGAAATAAAAATTGATAAAAACAGCATTTTTGCTTGCACATGATTGGAAGATGGAAGTCAGCAGAGCTTCTGCTCATTTACAAAGCTCTGGAGCAACTGCACTTTGCAAAGTGCACAGTCTATTTGCCTTTAGTAAATCAACCCCCTCTATAAAGTATATAGTGTATGAATATAGTACATTTTTTCTAGGTTTGCCAATCCTTTATTTGTGCTGTCTCTCTTTATTATAGTCATACATAGTATAAGCCTTTCTTTTGCACCGTTGTGTCATGTCGTCTGTTTTTATTACCTCTATAACTCTATTGTAAGAAATCCTGTTGTTGTGACTGCTTGCACTTTGACAGTCCCCATTGCTTAGACACCTTTGGACAAGGATTCATCTTTCCAGTGACCAGTTTACCTTCATTCCCACTGGCCATACCTTGCAGCCTTTAGTCGTGGGTGAGCTGGAGTCTAATCTCTTCTGACACTGAGGTGGGTCAGCGTAAAGCTAGAGGTGAAAGTGGCATTTGCAATTGTAGAATTCATAACTTCAAACAGATGACAGGAGACTTCTATTATGACCTGTCCGGGGGGATAAGTTTAACATGGGTCTTCTGGGAAGTTTGTACTTAGGACACACTTTAACCCCTTGTTCTATTGTACAATGCAGCGGTCAGAATCACACTGACATTTAAAGGTTAAACAGAGTGCAGATCTTAAATGAAACTGATTAGAAACTGAAAGTGGAAAAAGAAAAATATTGACGCTTCGACAAGAAAAGAGGATGTGGACAAACTCTGGCTCAAAGCAAACCATTGAGGCCGGCTAAATATGTAAATATTCCCCTAGAAAATGAAAAACAGCTTCATGTACAAAGATTAGCAGAAAGATCAAACAGTAAACCCAAGAGGCTATTTGTGTCTACCAACTCGGCACAAGCATGAGCAAATCTTTACCAACCATGACTAGATTTGTTTGGGTTTTAATGTAAAATCTGTTTAACAACGTTTAATAAAGTTTCATGTAATTGGTAGAGATTACTAACAAAGTGTGCCCATTCCAGAGAGGTTGGTGATAAAAGAAATCAAATCAGAGTCTTAGCAGACAGTGTTTGCAGGAGACCAGTGCAGAGGGTAAGACAGGGACAGAAGGCACAGGAGAGGGGTGCATTGGGTATGACTGTGGGCAGTATGTACAGGAGAGGAGTGAGGAGGGTGTGACAGGGACAGAAGGCGTAGGAGAGGAGTGCAGTGGTTATGACAGTGGGCAGTATGTGCATGAGAGGAGTGAGGAGGGTAGGACAGTGGGCAGTATGGACAGGAGAGTAGTGAGGAGGCTATGACAGTGGACAGTATGCACAGGAGAGGAGTGAGGAGGGTATGTCAGTGGGCAGTATGTGCAGGAGAGGAGTGCAGTGGGTATGACAGTGGGTAGTATATGCAGGAGAGGAGTGAGGAGGGTATGACAGTGGGCAGTATATGCAGGAGAGGAGTAAGGAGGGCATGACAGTGGGCAGTATGTGCAGGAGAGGAGTGAGTAGGATATGACAGTGGGTAGTATGTTCAGGAGAAGAGTGAGGAGGGTATGACAGTGGGAAGTATGTGCAGGAGAGTAGTGAGAAGGGTATGACAGTGGGTAGTATATGCAGGAGATGAGTGAGGAGGGTATGACAGTGGGTAGTATGTGCAGGAGGGGAGTGATGAGGGTATGACAGTGGGCAGTATGTGCAGGAGAGGCATGAGGAGGGTATGAACGTGGGCAGTATGTGCAGGAGAGAATTTAGGAGGGTTTAACAGTGGGCAGTATGTGCAGGAGAGGAGTGAGGAGGGTATGACAGTGAGCAATATATGCAATAGAGAAGGGAGGGGGTATGACAGCGGGAAGTATGTGCAGGAGAGGAATGAGGGTATGGCAATGGGTAGTATGTGCAGGAGAGAAGTGAGGGGGTATAACAGTGGGCAGTATGTGCAGGAGAGGAGTGGGGATAGTATGACAGTGAGCAGTATGTGCAGGTGAGAAGTGAGGAGGTATAACAGTGGGCAGTATGTGCAGGAGAGGAGTGAGGAAGGTATCACAGCTGGCAGTGTGTGCAGGAGAGTAGTGAGAGGGGTATGACAGTGGGCAGTATGTGCAGGAGAGAAGGGAGGAGGTTATAACAGTGGGTAGTATGTGCAGGAGAGGAGTGATGAGGGTATGACAGTGGGCAGTATGTGCAGGAGAGGAGTGAGGAGGGTATGAACGTGGGTAGTATGTGCAGGAGAGGATTGAGGAGGGTATAACAGTGGGCAGTATGTGCCGGAGAGGAGTGAGGAGGGTATGACAGTGAGCAATATATGCAGGAGAGAAGTGAGGGGTATGACAGTGGGAAGTATGTGCAGGAGAGGAAAGAGGGTATGGCAGAAGGCAGTATGTGCAGGAGAGGAGTGATGAGGGTATGACAGTGGGCAGTATGTGCAGGGGAGGAGTGCGTGGGTCTGACAGTATGCAGTATGTGCAGGAGAGGAGTGTGAAGGGTATGACAGAAGGCAGTATGTGCAGGAGAGGAGTGCATGGGTATAACAGTGGGCAATATGTGCAGGAGAGGAGTGGGGATAGTATGACAGTGAGCAGTATGTGCAGGGGAGAAGTGAGGGGGTATAACAGTGGGCAGTATGTGCAGGAGAGGAGTGAGGAAGGTATCACAGCTGGCAGTGTGTGCAGGAGAGTAAAGAGAGGGGTATGAGAGTGGGCATTATGTGCAGGAGAGAAGTGAGGAGGTTATAACAGTGGGCAGTATGTGCAGGAGAGGAGTGAGGTGGGTATGGCAGTGGGCTGTGTGTGCAGGAGAGACGTTAGGAGGGTATAACAGTAGGCAGTTTGTGCAGGAGGGGAGTAAGGAAGGTATGACAGTGGGTAGTATATGCAGGAGAGGAGTGAGGAATGTATAACAGAGGGGAGTTTGTGCAGGAGAGGGGTGCGGAGGATATGGCAGGGAACAGTATGTGCAGGAGAAGAGTGTTGAGGGGTTGACAGAGGTCAGTATTTGCAGGGGAGGAGTGCATGGGTCTGACAGTATGCAGTATGTGCAGGAGAGGGGGCGGCAAACAAAAACCACCACCCCGTCAGTGCGGCACTGACAGCAACCCCCCCCCATGAGCGGTCTGGCACTTACCTGTGGCTGTGGTGTCCTCTCCTCCTCTCCTGGGGTGCAGGCAGCGGCAGCTCCGGTGTCCACTCCTCCATCATATGGCGCACTGTCTCCTCTTCCACCTAAGCGCAAGGCATATAATAGGATCGCCAGACGTTTTGACCAATCGGGGAAACAGGTCTCACGACCTGCCTCCTAATTAGCGGGGAGGAACTTTAGTATGAAAATAGCAGAAATTAATTTGCTTATGAAATAGGAGCCTTACCTGCATCTCTTTGTGACGCTTTGATAGTCCTAATTCCAAAGCCCTATAAGGATCTCAAATATTGTGAGTCGTATATCATTGATAAATATAAATGCCAACATTTTGGCCAAGGCCTTGGCTCGTCATCTAAATGCGGTTATTGTTAGTCTTATCAACCCTGATCAAATGGATTTATCCCCGGGTGCTCCATGGCAATTAATTTACATCGCCGCTTATTTACCAATCTTCAGATCTGTGGTCCTGATCCAGACACTAGGGTGGTGGTATCGCTTGATACACACAAAGCGTTCGATTCCATTGAATGGCCATATTTATTTGAGATCCTTAAAATGCTTGGCTTTGACCCTCAACTTATGACCTGGGTTAAATTACTGTATTCACAGCCTATGGCACGACTTATGCCCTGTACACACGGTCTGATTTTCCGACTGAAAAAGTGCGATCGGATTGTGTTGTCGGAAATTCCGTTCGTGTGTGGGCTCCATCGGACTTTTTCCGTTGGAATTTCCGACACACAAAGTTTGAGAGCAGGCTATAAAATTTTCCGACAACAAAATCCGATCAGTTAAATTCCGATCATGTGTACACAAATCCGACGCACAAAGTGCCATGCATGCTCAGAATAAATTAAGAGACGAAAGCTATTGGCTACTGCCCTGTTTATAGTCCCGACGTACGTGTTTTACATCACCGTGTTCAGAACGATCGGATTTTCTGACAATTTTGTGCGACCGTGTGTATACAAGACAAGTTTGAGCCAACATCCGTTGAAAAAAATCCATGGATTTTGTTGTTGGAATGCCGGATCAATGTCCGATCGTGTGTACAGGGCATTAGAGTAAATAACTCCATTATTGAGGCCTTCCCAATGTTTTGTGGTACTAGTCAGGGTTGTTCTTTATCCCCCCTGCTGTTTGCCATTGCTATTATGCCACGGGCGGCGCTTCATAGACAGAATGGGGTAATTAAAGGCTGCATGATTAATGAATTAGAAGAAAAAACATCCGCAGATGATATGCTCTTGTACCTGCCAGAACCAGCGGACTCTCTTTGCACCGCCTACATGTTATATCACAATTTGGGACCTTCTCGGGCTTCAAAGTCAACTGGAACAAATCTAGTATTTTCACTTTGGACCCCCTATTTAAGCCAGTACTCTAACCTTTGATACCTCTTCAAGTGGACTCTAAATTTCACTATTTTGGAATTGATATACAACTACCTTTGAATACTTATATAGAAAACAATGTATACCCCTAATATGCAGACTGGAAAACTGTCTGAATACTTGGGTTAAACTCCCTCTAAACCTGCTGGTTAGGATCAATCTGTTTAAAATGATCTTCCTGCCCAGGTTCTTATATATATTTTGGCATGCTCCAGTCTATTTGTACAAAAAACATTTTGTAGATATTAACGCCCAGCTTACCACCTTCCTCTGTGCCTCTTATCCCTCTAGAATCTCCTTAGAAACGTTACAACTCCCAGTGCAGAGAGGGGGCTTGGTTTGCAGGCCTATTACTGGGCCACTCAGCTGACTCACATACACAGCTGGTTCTTTCCTGATAATTCTTCAGTGGCGGCACAGGAGGCTGTTATGCATTCATATGAAGTTTTGATTAACCTACTCTATAGGAATGGACCTATCCCATTCAAGGGGCTGAGGTCCTAAAAATATCCTATAAAATGTTTCTTTTATGCAATCAGAGAATTAAGGCCTCCCCTCTTACCTCCTCACCTAACGCCCCCTTGTGGTTCAATAGCAATTTGGCTGAACTTACTCATCTACCTGATGTGCACCGTTGGGCTCATGATGGACTGAAGTATGCGCATCAGCTATTTTCTGAGGGGACATTTAAATTGTTTGCAACCCTGGGGACTGAGCTTGGTGTCCCCATCAATTATTTTGTTTTCCTATCTGCAACTTAGACATGCGGTGGCCGCTCAAATTGGGCTGCGGGATGTCCAACTTCAGTCCTCAGTTTTGGAAGCTTTATTGTATGACACTGATCATTCTAAATTGATCACCAGGTGTTATTCTTTGTTGTTATAATTTTCAGCTCCCAGACTACTCAAGGTTAAAACTCAATGGCAAACTGATATACCTACATTGCCGGATGAGACCTGGGATGAGGGTTTAAGTGACCAGTTAATGAGTGTCATAGCTGCAGGAGATAAAGTAATACAATTGAATTATTTGCATAGAATATGTTTTACTCCAACCCGTTTATATAAGATGGGTAGGTTAGAATCTCCTGACTGCTACAGGTACTGCATTGCTATAGGCAATTTTTTCCATATGATATGGCATTGTCCAAAAATATGTCAGGTTTGTTACCTCCTTTATGGAGACAAAACTTGCTGTGCCCAATATTTGTAACCCTGCCAGGTGTCTCCTTGAAGATCAGGAAGAGTTAGGTGCCACCCGGAAGGTACTGGTCCGATTTCTCCTTTTTTATGCAAAAAAAGCAATTGCCCTCCGTTGAAAGCAACCAGAGCCCCCCCACTTTACAGATGTGGGTAGACTTGGTCAATTAAGCATTGCCCATGTATAAACTGACCTATACTGCCAGAAGTTGTACAAAAAAAGTGATAAAATATGATCTGAGTAAACTTCAAGGGTTTCCGGGGAGATTGAAGTTTAACAAGACTGGGAGGTAAACCACCATACGTTTACAGATATGTGCCCCGTGTTATATCCTCCTTTATGTTGCATTCTTCTGCATTTTAATTGGAGTGATAGATTCTAAAATGCCCTAATCACCAGCTATTTTGTTACCATGTTACTTGTGTTTTCTGGTAACTATTGTTTACTCTCTGGGCATGAAGCAATGTCCCTGTGTCTATATTATTGTCATCTGATATTGCAAACTGAATGATATGTACCCTTTCTTTGGTAAGTTGTTAATGCTTATTTGAAAATAAATAGAATACCTTTTTTTAAATAAAACATCAAACACATAATTATGCAATATAAGGTGCTATGTTCTAAAGTGCAAAATTCATAATCCATAATCATAAATACTGCAATACAAAGTGCTGAGTGCAGAAAAAGTTAAAAAATACTGTGTGAATTAAATATTTAAAAGCACAAGAACTCAATTCATAACACAATTCATAAGTCCATAAATATGTACAGTCCTATGGTGGGCATGTGACCATTGCTCATAACAACCAAACGGTGAAACAAAGCCTCCACTAGTGCGCCCCATCCAGGTCTGCACTCACCAGAAGGTTCTACCCTCACAGGGGCTAGAAAGCATCCAGATATTACTGACCAGTCTACTCTGTTTAGATGTGGTACTGTTTTCTCCATGGACATAAGCAAGCCCCATAGTGTAAATCCGTAAAATGATTTTATTTAAAACAAGCTAAAATACACTTACATTTAACAAGAAGTATTTAGGCATGTATAGTAATATGTCTGGGACACTAGGCGTTCTACAGGCCAACACTTGAAGTGATGTGGTGACGCCAGATGCCCCTCCCTGCATGTTTTGTCAGAATGACATCATCAGGAGTGGCCGCCACCTGGTCACATGTCCACCATAGGACTGTTCACGTTTATGGACTTATGAATTTCGTTATGAATTGAGTTCTTGTGCTTTTAAATATTTAATTCACACAGTAATTTTGGAATTTTTATGCACTCAGCACTTTGTATCACAGTATTTATGATTATGGAATTAAGTTTTTTGCACTTTAGCACATAGCACCTTATATTGCAGAATTATGTTTTTGAAGTTTAATTAATTTTCATGATATGAGGTTTATTCATATATTTACTCAATTTGTGTCTTATATTTTGACATCTTAAAGGACAGTCACGCTATTAACTCATCACAGTATAATTACCACTCTCTCCCCCCAGAGTTTTTACAACCTGCTACGGGTATTGAGACATCTTTATCATAATTGTCTCACCTGATTCTGGCAGTTATTTAGTTGTTGGAAACCACTGCAGCAGCGCCATATCCACTTTTATTTCTTTTATTACAGACCAATATTTATTATGGTACAATATAATATTTTTTCTGTAACCAAATATTGAAACTAGGGCTAAACCCAGGTTGGTTGTAGTAAGCTCTGGAACAGAGGCAAATGTAATTGAGTTGGAACTACTGCACATAGGCAATATACGGCAGTAGGCAGAAACTTTGTGCCAACAAGAGAGTTTCATGGAAATCAGAGGCAAGCAACATTCTACAAGAGCCTTTGTGGCTCTGGGAAAAGACTGGAGTAGGCTAGTCAGACAGAGATCAGCAGATTATACCACCATGTTCATGTGCTGTAGCAAGCATGTCTAAGTTGATGTACCGTTCTACATCTTACAGGAAGACTGCAGCTAAGTTGCCCTGCCTATGGTATATTTTCCCACCATGACTACTGCACTGTTGCCAGTTGTAAATACACATCTCCCAAATGTTTTTTCCTAAAACACCAATCACTTTAAGTCTTATTCAGCAAATTCTTCTTACTCATAATAAGCCAAGTAGAAGTTATTTTTCTGAAGTCAGACCAGAATAAAATAGATTCTGACTGGTTACTATGGAGTAGGATGGCCATATGGTAGTAGAATTTTTTAATGAATGTTCTTATGAAAATTCTTATCAGAATAATTTTAGAGCATGCTTCCTTTCCATCATTGAATCAACTAATTTTATTTGAAAGCCCTTACAATTTCATCCGGATCTGCTGGATGAAATGAATCCCAGACATATTAAACAGGTTTCATACCAATAAGTACACATTTTCCCGAATGAAAGCCACATACACAGTGAGAATTTTGTTTATTCGAGAAAAAGTTTCCATCCTACAAATTTGTTTGGCAATACGCTCTGAAACAAATCGATTTGACACCAATAACTTTTAGAAAAACAAACAAATGTTCTTAAAATTAAAAATTTTGCACACAATTCTACTAGTGTATGGCCAGTTCAACAGGAAGTAGCAGTTAAGAATATAAATCCATTTTTAAATAAAGATATTTATGTTAGTTGCCAGGGCTGCCAATAGACTAATCAACGTATTTAACATGAGCACAGGAAGCAAAGTGCTAGGTACAAAAAACAGTACTCATATCAATCAACAAAACAAAAAGCACTGTAAATTGGAAAAGAATGTAACACTGTTACAGAATCACTGTACTTCAGTATATCTGCATTTCATCGCCACCTATTAAACTGGTGAAATTGGGGTATATGCCCTTTTGCATTGATTTAGCATGGATTCACAATGAGCGGTACTGATAATCAGAATCCATCTGGTCCGTGCCAGAAACACTTACAGAGAAGAGGTAGAAGAGCATGGATTTCAAATCACCGGACCACTGGAGTGGCATCCCTGGAGGTAAGTACAGCAGGGACCAGGTTGAGGGTATCCGGTGTTAGTTCATCTTTATATTTTTTCTGTAGCGGTGAGCTAACACTTTCAAGTAGAACTGAATTCTCATTAAAGAATCCTTTGTTTTATAGAACACTGTAAACAGAACAGGATCATTTTTTTTTGGTTAAAAATAATACAGCTTGCCCTTTTTTAATGTTTTTTATCTCTGCACTATGCACATCCCGTAGGCCAGGCGCTCTTACCAAGGGGTATGGGAACTTAATAATAGAGATCTATGTCTGGATTTCTGAATAATAATAAGTAACAAACAATTAAAGAAGATTCTAGGCTTTATTACTGCTGAATTCAATGTGGAGCAATTGACCTAGTATATCAGATGACTTGCAAATAACATTGTTAGTAACTGAACCTCAATTCCATATTCAATGCACAAAAAAACTGCAAAAATATGGTGGTTAGCTTGTGTATTTCTGATTTGCCGTTTTTATATACATAAATAAATATAATCAAATCTTTGTGGTTTTGTGTCAGCTGTTCCTACCCATACAAAGTAAACCAATCTATTGACATCTTTGACATCTATTGACATACTGTACATAATAATGAGGATGATGATTTTGACAGTCTGATAAAGGAGTATGGGGACATATTGGGTAATCTGTTAAGCACCTGTAATCTTAAACAGGTTAAGAGCCCCTGTTGTAGGACTCTTTGCAGTTAATTAACCAATGAAGTGTAGTCCAACTCCTGCAGGAGCCACATAGTAGATTAGTCTCTCTGTTCTTCTGCCTCTACTCTGAGAACAACCTCAGCCCAAATGACACACTAGGTTAAGCAAATAGATACTGAACTGCTGTTAGGAGCACAAATATAGATACTCTGCTTACAACTAAAGTTCTGTATCAAAAAGCAAACATCAGCTTGGTTAGTGGTAAATTAAACCAATATAAATTTGTCACGGATTGCAATAAATAGCAGTATGAACATAAATGAGTAAGTAAAGGATTAGGTCAGTCACAGTACACTAGACTCTGGGATTGATTTACTAAAAGCAAAACCACTCTGCACTACAAGTGCACTGCAAGTGCACTTGGAAGTGCAGTCGCTGTAGATCTGAGAGGAAGATCTGAAATAAAGGGAAGCTCTGCTGGTTTTATCATCCAATCATGTGCAAGCAAGAATGCTGTTTTTTATTTTCCTTGCATGTTCCCCTCAAATCTACAGCAACTGCACTTCCAAGAGCACTTTCAATGCACTTGTAGTGCAAAGTGGATTTGCCTTTAATAAATAACCCCCAATATGATCATTAGGCTTTAGCAGCGTAGCATGAAGTTCTATGCAGCTAAATTAGAGTAAACCTGGTAATACACAAATCAACAATAAGCAATGACATTAAAAACAGTAACTGAAATGATAATCAATACTGCGATAACTCCTCTGTAAACAGTAGGCTATATCCACTTTACAGTGCACTCTATATGAATGGCAACAATGAAATTTAAGACTCCCTAAAGAGGTACCTCTTTCTATGGAAAATAAGAAAAGTTCTTGCTTTAAAAAAGACCTGGATCCTTTCCTAAATGTACATAATATAACTGGGTACTAACATTTATAGGTAAAGTTAATCCAGGGAAAATCCTCTCAGGGGATTGCCTCTCAGGGAATCAGGAAGGATTTTTTTTCCCCTGCTGTAGCAAATTGGATCATGCTTTGCTTGGGGTTTTCACCTTTTTCTTGATCAACTGTGGGTAAAGGATTGTGTATATGGGATTGTATGATTTTTTTTTTTAATTGGTTGAACTAGATGGATTTGTGTCTTTTTTCAACCTGACTAACTATGTAACATCTTTTAGTCTTTACGGTGGTGCACATGAGTACAGTCCTGGTAAAGTCCGCATGTAGTAAATAATGCTGCTTATGTGCTCAGTCTCTGCTAGCAGCAACAGGTTAGTGGCAGCAGTATCCTCTCACCAGTCCCAATGATACATCAACAGGGGTTCCGCTATTCAGATTACAATTCACTTCTGGATCTGCCAGGAATGACTCCGGTCTTCAGCAAACGGCTGCAGGCTTGTAGCAAGTTGATGTGCACAAATAAGTAGCAATGTTCACACCTTGCTCTCTTACAGCCAAAGAGTAAATTCCTTGGTATTCAGCCTGTGAAAATACAGCTCTCACCCTCTTTATACCTAGCTCTCATTGGGAGTTGAAGTTCTATAGTTCATTGATTCCCATAACATGATCCTTCCCCTGCACTACATCTCCCATGATTCGATCCCGCCTACCATCAAGTCTCTTGAGCTCCTTCTACTTGTCAGCTCCCCCTGGTGGAGGTAATATTAATCCTTTCAATTAAAGTTCATTGGGAGCACAGAGAGCACTGCAGAACTGTGTCCCCCATCACTCTCTAGCTGTAGCCAAGCACCTAGCTACAGAGGCTAAGAATATTCACACAGAAAACATTATGCATAATCATTTCAATTATACAATCATGTGCAGATTAAATAAATAGACGGCTTTGCTTTTCACATGATTTGATAACTGAAGTGAATATTCACACAATTTACTGTGTGGTGGTTCTCAACTCTTTTAGTAAATCAGCCTCCATCTATTAACTTCCTGAGGCGGTGTGTAGACCCAAGCAGTAGCAGAGTAATGGAAGAATGTGCCAGCATGGCTGCTTGTGCCAAAATCTAAACTGTGTAAGGGTAGTCACCCTAAGAAGAGAAGTGTCTTTGTAAATACTTTGCTTGCAGGATAACAAGGTATAATTTAACTGCAAGTGGGAAGAATAAAAAAGACTAAACTTTTTTACATTATTGTGACATGTAGAACAGCATATCTGGTTTAAGCATTTGGATTTATTTACAATTTAAGGAACAACACAATATAGAAAGGAATACTAAAAAGTAAAAAACTTGCATGTGCTATGGAAATGCCCTAAACTTTTCCGTTAATGGAAAGAAGTTCTTGACACAATTTCTCAAGTCTACGCCTTCGATGTGCCACGAGACCCCATGATATGACAGCTGGGGGCCCTGGATGATGAGTTTATCTCCCCCTCAGCACACACGGCGATCATTCGCCTGCTATATGTTGCTCACAAATTAATTGTGCAACTCTGAATAACTCCTAGGGTTCCCACTAGGCGCCAGTGGGTTGAGCAGGTTAATCGAATGTTAACCACTTCAGCCCCGGACCATTATGCTGCCTAAGGACCAGAGGATTTTTTCCAATTTGGCACTGCGTCGCTTTAACTGCTAATTGCGCAGTCATGCAATGCTGTACCCAAACGAAATTTGCGTCCTTTTCTTCCCACAAATAGAGCTTTCTTTTGATGGTATTTCATCACCTCTGCCGTTTTTATTTTTTGCGCTATAAACGGAAAAAGACTGAAAATTTTGAAAAAAAATGATATTTTCTACTGTTTGTTATAAAAAAAATCCAATAAACTCAATTTTAGTCATACATTTAGGCCAAAATGTATTCGGCCACATGTCTTTGGTAAAAAAAAAGTCAATAAGCGTATATTTATTGGTTTGCGCAAAAGTTATAGCGTCTACAAACTAGGGTACATTTTCTGGAATTTACACAGCATTTAGTTTATGACTGCCTATGTCATTTCTTGAGGTGCTAAAATGGCAGGGCAGTAACCCTCCCCCCCCCAAATGACCCCATTTTGGAAAGTAGACACCCCAAGGAAATTGCTGAGAGGCATGTTGAACCCATTGAATATTTATTTTTTTTTGTCCCAAGTGATTGAATAATGACAAAAAAAAAAAAATATTTACAAAAAGTTGTCACTAAATGATATATTGCTCACACAGGCCATGGGCCTATGTGGAATTACACCCCAAAATACATTCAGCTGCTTCTCCTGAGTACAGGGATACCACATGTGTGGGACTTTTTGGGAGCCTAGCCGCGTACGAGGCCCCGAAATCCAATCACCGCCTTCAGGATTTCTAAGGGTGTAAATTTTTGATTTCACTCCTCACTACCTATCACAGTTTTGAAGGCCATAAAATGCCCAGATGGCACAAACCCCCCCCCCCAAATGACCCCATTTTGGAAAGTAGACACCCCAAGCTATTTGCTGAGAGGCATGTTGAGTCCATGGAATATTTTATATTTTGACACAAGTTGCGGGAAATTGACACATTTTTTTTTGCACAAAGTTGTCACTAAATGATATATTGCTCACACAGGCCATAGGCATATGTGGAATTACACCCCAAAATACATTTAGCTGCCTCTCCTGAGTATGGTGATACCACATGTGTGGGACTTTTTGGGAGCCTAGCCGCGTACGGGACCCCGAAAACCAATCACCGCCTTCAGGATTTCTAAGGGTGTAAATTTTTTATTTCACTCTTCACTGCCTTCACTTTCAAAACTTTGTGACAAAAAGTGAGTTCTGGAAAATACTCACTATACCTCTCAGCAAATAGCTTGGGGTGTCTACTTTCCAAAATGGGGTCATTTGGGGGGGGGGTTTGTGCCACCTGGGCATTCCTTGGCCTCCGAAACTGTGATAGGCAGTGAAGAGTGAAATCAAAAATTTACACCCTTAGAAAGCCTGAAGGGGGTGCTTGGTTTTCGGGGTCCTGTACGTGGCTAGGCTCCCAAAAAGTCTCACACATGTGGTATCCTCGTACTCAGGAGAAGCAACAGAATATATTTTGGGGTGTAATTCCACATATTCCCATGGCATGTTTGAGCAATATATCATTTAGTGACAACTTTGTGCAAAAGAAAAAAAAAAATTTGTCTCTTTCCCGCAACTTGTGTCACAATATAAAATATTCCATGGACTCGACATGCCTCTCAGCAAATAGCTTGGGGTGTCTACTTTCCAAAATGAAGTCATTTGGGGGGGGGGTTTGAACTGTCCTGGCATTTTATGCACAACATTTAGAAGCTTATGTCACACATCACCCACTCTTCTAACCACTTGAAGACAAAGCCCTTTCTGACACTTTTTGTTTACATGAAAAAAAATAATTTTTTTTTTGCAAGAAAATTACTTTGAACCCCCAAACATTATATATTTTTTTAAAGCAAATGCCCTACAGATTAAAATGGTGGGTGTTTCATTTTTTTTTTCACACAGTATTTGCGCAGCGATTTTTCAAACGCATTTTTTGGGGAAAAAACACACTTTTTAAAATTTTAATGCACTAAAACACACTATATTGCCCAAATGTTTGATGAAATAAAAAAGATGATCTTAGGCCGAGTACATGGATACCAAACATGACATGCTTTAAAATTGCGCAGTGGCGACAAACTAAATACATTTTTAAAAGCCTTTAAAAGCCTTTACAGGTTACCACTTTAGATTTACAGAGGAGGTCTACTGCTAAAATTACTGCCCTCGATCTGACGTTTGTGGTGACACCTCACATGCATGGTGCAATTGCTGTTTACATTTGACGCCAGACCGACGCTTGCGTTCGCCTTTGCGCGAGAGCAGGAGGGGACAGGGGTGCTTTTTTTTTTTTTTTCTTTATTTTTTTTTGCTTTTTTATCTTATTTTTAAACTGTTCCTTTCATTTTTTTTTTTTTAATCATTTTTATTGTTATCTCAGGGAATGTAAATATCCCCTATGATAGCAATAGGTAGTGACAGGTACTCTTTTTTGAAAAAATTGGGGTCTATTAGACCCTAGATCTCTCCTCTGCCCTCAAAGCATCTGACCACACCAAGATCGGTGTGATAAAATGCTTTCCCAATTTCCCAATGGTGCTGTTTACATCCGGCGAAATCGAAGTCATGAAATGCTCGTAGCTTCCGGTTTCTTAGGCCATAGAGATGTTTGGAGCCACTCTGGTCTCTGATCAGCTCTATGGTCAGCTGGCTGAATCATCGGTTGCATTCTCAGGTTCCCTGTTGAGACAGGAGAGCCAGAGAAAAACACGGAACACGGTGGGGGGGGGCATTCCCTCCCACTGCTTGTAAAAGCAGTCTAGAAGCTAATTAGCTGCTAGGATTGCTTTTACACGAAAGCCGACCGCTGGCTGAAAAGAATGATACCAAGATGATACCTAAACCTGCAGGCATCATTCTGGTATAACCACTCAAAGTCGTGAATGGCGTACCTGAAGACAAAAAAATGGTTAACAATAAAACACAGTAAACGGTAAAGTATAAAAAATTGCATACCTGAAAAGCAAACATGATAAAACATAATAACAATAAAACATTGCAGAATAGAGTACAGTAAAAAAGAGCAGAACAATAGAGAGAGAATAGAGAGAGAGAGAACAATAAAACAACAACTATTTTTTTTTATTTTATATATATATATTTTTTTTTTTACACTTTTTTTTGTAACTAACTTTTATAACTGTAACCGGTTCCAGGTTCGGGTCTCTCAAAATGCGATGGCATCTTGGGAGACCCTGTGAAAGTGTGTCTAGTCTGTGCAATGCTGTACCCTACGCTAATACTCAACTAGTGTATGGTAGCGTTCAAAACATTCACCAATGCAAAGACCAGGATTGTCAGGACAGGAGGGACAATAATAGCGGGTGTCACGCCTATATCCGCGCTTTCTACAGACATGACATCTTTTTTGGGGGGGTTAGTTGGGTAGGGGTACTCGGGAGGACAGGAAGAAAATGCCTCTCATGCAGCCGACTGCATTTGGTTGGGGATGTGAATGGGGGAAGTACGGGCGCTGCAGAAGTGGTGGGTTCCCTATTAGGATTGGCGAATGCAGCAGGAAGGGCACGACAGGCCTGTTTGTCTTCTTCTTGGTGGCAGCGGGACACTATTTGTGCTTGCCACCTCACCAGCTTGAACTGCACTTATGTGACTCGCCACGTCACCAAGTGTTACTGCAGTGCTGGTTTGACTATGACCGGGGTGTACTAGGCCGCTGGTGCTTGCCAGTTCACCAAAACGCTACCAAAAAAACTGTTAGCGATCGCAGTGATCAAGCCTGACTCTGCGAACGCTGCAGTTATGTGTTTAGTGTTTTGTAAGTGACAGTGATCGATCGATACTGCACTTGGATGGGCTGGGCTGGGCCGGGCGGAGGGGCAAAACGCAGGTGCTAGCAGGTATCTGGGCTGATCCCGCTAACACTGCGTTTTTGGGAACCCTAAATTGCTGGGGACGCTAGTATAGATCTGATTGGATCAGATATTGATCTGTTCAGTTACTATACCACTAAGGGAGGCGTATGCTGCGTGCGTGGGTGTTAGCGGTACTGGCGCTAACCTGACGCTGCCTGGGGTTGGTGCTTGCCAGTTCACCAAAACGCTACCAAAAAAACTGTTAGCGATCGCAGGGATCAGGCCTGACTCTGCGAATGCTGCAGTTATGTGTTTAGTGTTTTGTAAGTGACAGTGATCGATCGATACTGCACTTGGGTGGGCTGGGCGGAGGGGCAAAACGCAGGTGCTAGCAGGTATCTGGGCTGATCCCGCTAACACTGCGTTTTTGGGAACCCTAAACTGCTGGGGATGCTAGTATAGATCTGATCGGATCAGATATTGATCAGTTCAGATACTATACCACTAAGGGAGGTGTACGGTGCGTGCGTGGGTGTTAACGATACTGGCGCTAACCTGACGCTGCCTGGGGCTGGTGCTTGCCAGTTCACCAAAACGCTACCAAAAAAACTGTTAGCGATCGCAGGGATCAGGCCTGACTCTGCGAACGCTGCAGTTATGTGTTTAGTGTTTTGTAAGTAACAGTGATCGATCGATACTGCACTTGGGTGGGCTGGGCTGGGCCAGGTGGAGGGGCAAAAGGCAGGTGCTAGCAGGTATCTGGGCTGATCCCGCTAACACTGCGTTTTTGGGAACCCTAAACTGCTGGGGATGCTAGTATAGATCTGATTGGATCAGATATTGATCCGTTCAGATACTATACCACTAAGGGAGGCGTATGCTGCGTGCGTGGGTGTTAGCGGTACTGGCGCTAATCTGACGCTGCCTGGGGCGACGCATATCACCGCCGGGCGATCAGGGGGCTAAACCTTTATTCGGTAATAAACGGCGGGTGCCCTGACACTATAAAAAATAAACGAACTAACCAGCGTCACCCGTAACGGTTATACAGTGATCAGTGGTGAAAGGGTTAACTAGGGGGCAATCAAGGGGTTAAAACACTTATTAGGTAGTATATGGGGGTCCCTGTCCCTATAAAACGCTGACAGCGAACCTAAATATTTACCTCCCTAACTAGCGTCACCAGTGACATTAATACAGCGATCAGAAAAATGATCGCTTAGCGACACTGGCGACGGGGGGTGATCAAGGGGTTAAAACTTTATTAGGGGGGGTTAGTGGGGTACCCTAGACCTAAAGGGGGCTAATACTAACTGCCCTACCACACTAACTGTCACAAACTGACACCATGCAGTAATCAGAAAAAAAAAAACTGCTTGGTGTCACTGTGACGGGGGGTGATTAGGGGGTGATCGGGGGGGGGGATCGGGGGGTAAAGGGGGGTGTTTTGTGTGCCTGGCATGTTCTACTGTGTGTGTAGTGTGTTGTGCACTCACATTACAGTCTTCTCTCCTCGGCGCCGGAACGGAAAATACCGAGCCGAGGAGAGATGACATAATTTCCTTTGCTGCTGTTTAGCATACAGCAGCATAGGAATGATCTGATTGGCCGGCGGCGATCACGAGGCGGGGGCCACGAACGGATGGTCTCCCCCTCATCTCCGATCACCGCTGGACAAAAGGGGACCCCCCCCCGCCCGCGGGAGGCAGATCACATACATATACGTGATTCTGCCTGCCCGTGCCACCTTGCCGACGTACATCGGCGTGAGGCGGTCCTTAAGTGGTTAATCAGGGAAAAACTGACAGCACAGAAATGCACCCCACAAATTTTCTACAATGTGGCAGGCCTGGTTGGAGGTACCTGGGCTGGCACCACATCAACTAGTTAAAGATAGACTTTTACGATGCTAATGACTAAGAGAGACCAATTTAAACGGTGAGAAAAAAAATACTTACCTAAATGAGAGTGTAATGACATTCACAAACTCTGGTGGTCAGATAAAATGCTAGGATGCGGCTTGTCCCCAGGGATCTGAGGGCATGCGGCTCCAGTCCGAAATAGTAAATGTTTTATTTTTCTTTATATGGAAAGAATTGTTTTTTAGTCTTCCAGATGGATCGCTCCGTTGTACTCATTGTGCTTATACTCCTGCATTATTGTACATTGCCTACAAGGTCTGCCTTATGTCTAGAATGTTTGATACATAATATGACTAAATGCTATATGTCAATACTTAGATTTTCTGTTGTGGTATGTACTATTCTGTATATTATGTATGTGACATAACCAACAAACAAAATAAAACTCTTTTTCTGATTTAAAAAAAAAGAAGTAGAAAACGTTCTGTGAACTATTTTAGCTCTGTCTGTGAGCTAACATAACTTTACCCTGCAAGAGAGTAAAATTAATTTTAACTTTGTGGCTTTGCAATGGATTGTAGTGGGGCAGGATTTCAGAATAGGTTCTTTACTGCTGCCAAACTTTGTTTCATTGACAGTTATTTCAGAGATGAAAAGACCCCTAAAAGTACATGTGTTGAGACGAAATTCAAAACAGCAGGCCCCATACCACAAATATATCTATTGGGGAAATTTTGTGCCTTCACTCCGAGTGAAAAGTTCACTAAACCAAACTGCAGATAGTTCCATCCACAAGATGATGTATATATAGGAAGATCTGGGTCACTGTAACTATTATCTTGACTGGTATTTAAAACCTCAGATATTCAGGAAAATCAGAGTGTTGCGGATCAACTCATACATTTCCATAATGTGTCAGAATGTGTTTTGTGTTTCTATGGGAAGATGGACTAACATGGCATTAAATGTTACATGTTCTTTTGTTTTAATAGTAAGAGGCCCAAGATGTTTAATTTAATGTTGCATGGGTTGTTCTTCAGCTGCCTCACTGTTTCTGCACAGGATTTTCACATTACGGCAACACTGCCCACCAAATCTGCCTAAATCTTCCGCAAATGGCGTCTGCCTGGAAAACCTGATTTTCTTATGCATTTTGTATGAAGCAGACGTTTCACAGTGCTTGTTGCTATGCTCATCAAAGGATGTCTTATTCAGATACTGGGCTTCATTCACAAAAGCAGATCGCATGCAGTATTTAGGTGTTTTCCCAAATGCCGCATGCAATTCTGAAAATGTCAATTTTCAATAATGTCAATATTGCTTTATGAGGTATTTACAGCATAAATCAAAACCGCTTGGTAAATACCGCATAAAATCAATTCAACAACAGGAGTTAAAGTCAATTCACAAAAGGAAAGAATAAACAAATGCATGCAGTAAATAAGTAGTGGTCCCAGCATGTGATAGTTATGGTACCAGCATCCTTAAGGCTGCTTTCACACCGAGGCGTCGGCGGTAAAGCACCGCTATTTTTAGCGATGCTTTACCGTTGTTTTTGCTGAGGTTCTCGGCCGCTAGCTTTTAAACCCCGCTAGCGTCCGAAAAAAGGGTTAAAACCACCCACAAATCACTGCTGCAGTGACGCTTTGCCGGCGCTTTGGCGGCGCTGCCCATTCATTTCAATGGGCAGCCACTCCAAAGATGCTGCTTGCAGGAGTTTTTTTAACGTCCTGCCAGCGCATCGGGCTTTCACACTGAGACTGCAGGGAGACGTTTTTCAGGCGCTGTACAGGCACTATTTTTAGCCCAAAAGCACATGAGAAATGCCTCAGTGTGAAAGGGGTCTAACAACTAGTAAACAACATGGTTACTAAGAGGAGGGGTGGCCACTGCATCCTTAAGAACCAATGAGTCATCAGCTGTCAGCGGGTACAAAGAATTGCTAACAATGAAATAACAAGAAAACAAAATGGTGTGGGGTCCCCCCACAATCCACACTAGGCCCTTCAGGTCTGGTATGGATTTTGAGGGCAACCCCCACACCAAAATAAAAAATGGCACCCCCCTCCAAAATCCATACCAGATCCTTATCTGAGCATGCAGCCAAGCAGCTCAGGTCAGGAAGGGGGGGCACTCCTAAACCATACCAGGCCACATGCCACATGACAAGGTGCTTTGGGGGAAAGCCCCTCCTGCCCCAAAGTTGAGGGCATGTGGCCTGGTATGGTTCGAGGGGGGGGGGGGGGGCGCTCACTCACTATGGTTGATAACGAACATCAACCTGACCCCACTAATGACTAGAAAAATGCTCTTAGAACATTCATACAATGAAAAATGTTAAATGAAATTCTACTAGTGTATTCCCAGCTTTAGCCTGTGTGTGCCTGTAGCTCTTCCTGCCTTTGTTATGGGGCACACAAAGAATGATAATCTTGAGTCCTGTGAAGAACAATGTGAGGTAGACATCATACTAGTATACCTGAGATAACTTTGTGAAGGAGGAAGGTAAGAGACAAAGGGGTTTATTTACTAAAGGCAAATCCACTTTGCACTGAAAGTGCACTTGGAAGTGCAGTCGCTGTAGATCTGAAGGGGACATGCAAGGAAAGTAAAAAACAGCATTTTTGCTTGTACATTATTGGATGATAAAATCAGCAGAGCTTCCCCTCATTTCAGATTTTCCCCTCAGATTTACAGCGACTGCATTTCCAAATCCACTTGTAGTGCAGAGTGGATTTGCCTTTAGTAAATCAACCCCATAGCCACTGTTATTGAATACCTGAGATAACTCTATGCAGGAGGAAGGTAAGGAAGGTAGACGCTTGACAACCTGAAATGACTGTTAAGTGGAAAGGTAGATACTATACTAGTATACCTGAGAGACTATATGTCTGTGTATGAGGAAGATAAGGGGGTTAGATACTATTCTAGTATACCGGCGATATCTTTCTGAAGGAATGTGGAATAGGAAGGTAAGGGTGGTAGGCACCATATTAGTATACCTGAGATAACTCTCTGGATGAGGAAGGTAAGGGAGGTACAGTGGGGACGGAAAGTATTCAGACCCCCTTAAATTTTTCACTCTTTGTTATATTGCAGCCATTTGCTAAAATCATTTAAGTTCATTTTTTTCCTCATTAATGTACACACAGCACCCCATATTGACAGAAAAACAGAGAATTGTTGATATTTTGCAGATTTATTAAAGAAAAACTGAAATATCACATGGTCCTAAGTATTCAGACCCTTTTCTGTGACACTCATATATTTAACTCAGGTGCTGTCCATTTCTTCTGATCATCCTTGAGATGGTTCTACACCTGCATTTGAGTCCAGCTGTGTTTGATTATACTGATTGGACTTGATTAGGAAAGCCACACACCTCTCTATATAAGACCTTACAGCTCACAGTGCATGTCAGAGCAAATGAGAATCATGAGGTCAAAGGAACTGCCTGAAGAGTTCAGAGACAGATTTGTTGCAAGGCACAGATCTGGCCAAGGTTACAGAAAAAAATCTGCTGCACTTAAGGTTCCTAAGAGCACAGTGGCCTCCATAATCCTTAAATGGAAGACGTTAGGGACAACCAGAACCCTTCCTAGAGCTGCCCGTCCAGCCAAACTGAGCTATCGGGGGAGAAGAGCCTTGGTGAAAGAGGTAAAGAAGAACCCAAAGATCACTGTGGCTGAGCTCCAGAGATGCAGTCGGGAGATGGGAGAAAGTTGTAGAAAGTCAACCATCACTGCAGACCTCCACCAGTTGGGGCTTTATGGCAGAGTGGCCCGACAGAAGCCTCTACTCAGTGCAAGACACATGAAAGCCCGCATGGAGTTTACTAAAAAACACCTGAAGACTTACAGAAAACGTTTGACCTCTGTCATTGCCAACAAAGGATATATAACAAAGTATTGAGATGATATTGACAAAATACGGTACTTATTTTCCACCATAATTGGCAAATAAATTCTTTCAAAAATCAGACAATGTGATTGTTTGGATTTGTTTCCACATTTTGTCTCTCGTAGTTGAGGTATACCTATGATGACAATTACAGGCCTCTCTCTTCTTTTTAAGTGGGAGAACTTGCACAATTGGTGGCTGACTAAATACTTTTGCTATTTACCATCCCAGCTATACCAGGACAGTTTGTAGTTGAATTAAGTATAACAAACTTTTCCGCAACCTAGAATGCCTACATGGTTATATATAAAGATGCAATTTACTGATAGAGTATGAGGTTTCATTTATATACAGTAGGAAGCAAGCATTGCAATGGGAACAGTATGTGTGACCTAATATCACCTTTGCAGATTATTCTAAAATTTGTTTTTAAAAAGAAAAAAAAAACACTTGCCTAACTCTGCTTCCTCTCTTATAGCATTTCAATTTCTTCATGAAAACAAATGCTCAAAGTCCTTTAAGAAATGAAGTTAGCATTGTACTCCAGTGATTAAATCTATAAACTAGTCAAGTACACCTGCTGTGCTGGAGTGGAGAGGCTACTGCTATGAACTTGGATGCGTCACATCAAGAGTATTGTTGACACCATTATTGTGTTCCAATAGGTCAGCATCCACTCAGTACCAATAGTTCAACCTTGTTTGGCTTATTCCTTTAACACAATTTTGATTGAGGCATAGAATATTCATCTTTGTACATGTCTATGATGGTACTATCATCTACGCAGGTGTAAATTTGCAAACCAATAAAGAGCATAGTAGAAATACTTTTAAAGGATTTGCGAAAACATTACCCATTGACTCCTGGTTGGTCCAGAATGGTCTTGTAAAGTTCCAGGTTACAGTTTTTGTCACTGCATATGATACACGGGAGATAAAGAGACACATTTTTACAGATATTTCCTATAAAAGCTATGTATAACAGCAGTTATAAACTTAATTTCAGCTTTAATCCAAAACTTTTTTTTTTTTTATAATAGAGCTGCATTATGTGCTACATAGTTTCTAGCATTGCAGAATGTAACATCCCTGAGCATCCAAGACTTCAGATCTCTTACTTTAACAGTGATGCTGGCTTGACCAACACTTCCAATCTCCCCCTTCTCAGACTGATTAAATTGGCTCAAGATGACACCAGTAATTAACTCAAGATGGGACAGACCTAACGATTCATATCTTACCCTTTTCCCTCCTCCCCACAGTCCTCCCCTACCCTTTCTCAGTTCCTCTCCGTTCAGCCCCTCACAGCTCTGTCTTCGATTTAAGATGGTTTACATTGGCCGGCACACAAACATTTTAATATAAGTACCAGCGAAACCTCAACTTGGTGACATCATACGGCATTGCATCAACACCGCCTTACCTTCCCTTTTGACCCCCCTTTTCAACCTTAAAAAAGAGGCAGATAATCGCATTGCTGGATGGAAATCTGATGGCTTCTTTTGAATCCCTCAGCTCACTGTGTTTTGGAGAGAGACAAATTTGGCTGAGATGCGAAAAATATATTCCTAGTTAATCTATTGAAAACAAATCTGGATTGTTTTGCATTAAGTAGCAAATACTTTGGATCTTTAAATGTGCCCTGAGGTCATAAGTTGGACGAACAGGGTTTTCCGTACGTCCGCTCATTCGACTCGTTATTAATTGCAGCAAAAAGCATTAGCAGGTCTCATGAGGCTATGCGATACAAGGAATTATCAATCTGATCATAAATGTTAATGCTTGTTAGACCAAATGCACGGTGAAGAAATGATTGCATTATGGAGCAGGGCTGGTTACTGCCAAACCAAAACTATTGTATAACAGCAAAGACATCTCCAGCCTGCTCTCCACATGGCCGGCAGTGTGCACAGCCCTGTACACTGTGTTTTTAATTATGTTGCGCTGAGTGCTTTCATGGAAATTATATTAAAAAGGGATTCCAGCTTATACCGTTTTGTTTTTGAACAATACAAAACTGCCAAAACAAACACTCTGGGGCACATGCGTAAAACGATCGAAATCCATTAAAGCTTCCCTGTATTTATAAAAGACATTAGAAGTCCGTATTCTTCAGCGTAGTCACCAATTGTTTCGTGGCTGGTCGGCACACATATGGATTTTCCATTTTCCTGAGAAATCCAATCTAAGTAACATCTACTGTGTTTATCATTAGGCCAAGGTAACACTCTCTAGCTCTGAGCTCCAAACGTTTTTAGTTCTCAAACGGTGATCACTGATTTTATCATTGATTCTCTATGGAGACCCACTGCGCTCAACCCAGCTCTATTGTCTACATTTCATGCCCCACATAAATATTACAATTCCCACACTGAATTCAGACATGGGAATGTGGCCAGATTTCAAATTTTTCATGTAAATACATGTATTGTTGGTAAATAAAATGACAAGTCGACATAAGATGAGTCTCACAGCAGAGATCTAAAGGCATTATAAACCTTCCTACTTGCCCTTTGTGTTTTAATCTGCAAAGGTTGTGCATTGATCATGTATTTTCATGGGGGGTTAATTTACTAAAGGCAAATAGGCTGTGCACTTTGCAAAGTGCAATTGCACTCTGCAGGTGCAGTTGCTCCAGAGCTTAGTAAATAAGGTAAAGCTTCACTTTGCAAAGAGTACCCAATCACGTGCAAGAAAAAAAAAACCTGCATTTTTGCTTGCACTTGATTGGGCGATGGAAGGCAGCACTTTACTAAGCTCTGGAGAAACTGCTCTTGCAGAATGCAACTGCTCTTTGCAAAGTGCACAGTCTATTTGCCTTTAATAAATCAACCCCATGGTGTCTATTGTTGATCTGTACACACAGCATATAGTAGAGTAAACCTTCACACTCCAGTGTCAGAAGTTTCTGTGTTCAAACATGAAGCATACAGCACGGCACTGCACAGGTTATGGAGTGTGTTACCCCAACATTTCATATTCCTGATATGTGTCTGTTGTACCATCCACTTGTGTTAAAAATGATCATGTTCTCTTTGTATTGCTTCCTTTATGTGAAATACCTGGGGTTGCTGCCAGTCCCCAAGCTTTTCTTATTCCAAACTGACCACGCTAGGCATAGAAGCACATCCTTCTCAATGTAGCTGGTTTTCTGGCTGTGCTGGAAGAACAGCCTGCCTGTCCTCCAATGGTCAAGACTTGTGCTGATGCATTGTACAGCCCTAAGCAGCTTGCATCCAGGGATGAACATCTTTACCTAACCACAGGCAGTTGCTCCCTGTGCCTTTAATTCCAAACACTGGTGGACAGCTGTGGCCACTGACAGCTTGTTATTGCTTTGTGTATACTTCCTGTCCACAGCTATCTGTACACACCTGGGCTCCCAGGCTGTAGTTTTCCACAAGATACTTACCACAGCACTGCCAATTTGGCCGTGTGAATGAGGCCTAAGGGCTTGTGTGGACAGACGTTGTTTTCCTGTGTTTAAAGTGTGTTTGAAGCACACATCGAATACAGGTCAGCAGATTCCCACTTAAATCAATGGTGCAGTTTGGATGACAATTCTGAGAGCATGTTTGAATGGCTTTGCACAGCAGTCCTACTGAGATGCATTTGCATTGCCATTTTACATTTCCACACAAGCATTTAAAGCTGAATTTTAGTGATTTTTGATTTAGATAAGCACCAGGGACCCAGTGGAGTCTCCAGCTTTCATATTTAGTGGGGGTACATGGGGGGGGGGGATAGGGACAAAAGTAGGGGCCAACTATAAAACACAATTACAGTATCTCACAAAAGTGAGTAAATCCCTCACATTTTTGTAAATATTTTATTATATCTTTCCATGTGACAACACTGAAGAAATACTTCATATTCCCATCGCACATGTTCCTGGATGAGCTCACGAGTATGGGTGCTGCAGCAACAACCAGCTGGATACTGGTTCAAGTCACAATGAAGATATCACATGCCTGACAAAGGGGTCCTGCGTGACCCCGAAACGTTGCACTCTCCTTGTGTTGTAATCATGCAATAAATTACATGTTTGGACGCTATCTATGTCGTTCCATGGTGTGCTGGCAAATATCTTCATCATTAATACTGAAGAAATTACACTTTGCTACAATGTAAAGTAGTGAGTGTACAGCTTGTATAACAGAGTCAATTTTCTGTCCCCTCAATATAACTCAACAC
Organism: Aquarana catesbeiana; assembly: GCF_042186555.1. Lineage (NCBI taxonomy): Eukaryota > Metazoa > Chordata > Amphibia > Anura > Ranidae > Aquarana > Aquarana catesbeiana. The sequence continues at coordinate 149,761,778 of NC_133327.1, read as the reverse complement.
ACAGCCATTAATGTCTAAACCGCTGGCAACAAAAGTGAGTACAATTAGCCATTTTCCCTCCCCGGTGTCATGTGACTCATTAGTGTTACAAGGTCTCAGGTGTGAATGGGGAGCAGGTGTGTTAAATTTGGTGTTATCGCTCTCACTCTCTCATACTGGTCACTGGAAGTTCAACATGGCACCTCATGGCAAAGAACTCTCTGAGGATCTGAAAAAAAGAAATGTTGCTCTACATAAAGATGACCTAGGCTATAAGAAGATTGCCAAGACCCTGAAACTGAGCTGCAGCATGGTAGCATGTGTTTAACAGGACAGGTTCCATTAAGAACATAAGGGTTATGAATGAAGAATGTACCGTGTGCTGGTGTGTTTCTTGAAATTATCCATTCTCTGCCCCTGGATACCCCTGTAGCTGTGATTTTCTGGGGCTGCATTCTTAGAAGCCGTTACTGCTTCCAGCAATGAAAAGCCGTCTATGAATGGAGGACAGACGGATGAATGAGAGGCCTGCTGCCTTTATTCATAGAATGCTTTTCATTGTGAGAACCAATAGTACATGAATAGAGTAGGGTGGCAGAAAAAGAAAGCATTGCTTGTGACACGTTTAAATTCATTGTAAAGCTTTTAGTTTTTCTTTTTTTAAATAACAAACATGTCATACTTACCTCCACTGTGCAGTTCGTTTTGGCCCCGATCATCCTCTTCTGGCGTCCCCCGGCGGCCCTGGTATCTCCTCCCCGTATAACCCACTAGGAGAAGCGCTCTCCCGGGGGTTACCTTGTGGGCGCATTCCCGAGTCTAGCATTTGGCGTCCATAAACGCTGAACGCCGGACTCGATGCATAGATGCATAGGATGCATTAAGTTGAAAAAACACAAAGGTTTACAACCCCTTTAACTGGTCATATTAATCACTACTGGAAAATTTCAGCTGCAAAGGTATTTTGAGGGTGGGGGAGAGTAGAGGATTTAATATTTGAAGGAACATAGCAGCCACCTGCACACAGGACACTCTTCATTCATTCATGTTTGTAGTGAATTGAAAAAAAAATTCTGAAATTTTAGCTTTAATAGCGTTGGGTTCTATTTAATAAGACCCTGTTTGGCAACAATGCTCATGTATTAAGCCCTTAAAAGAGATGTATGGGAAGTTTTTTTTTTTTAATTATACTTACCTAGGTGGATGCAGTAGTGCATTTGTCTCCTGCCGGCTCTAAGACTGTTCTCAGAGCTCCGTGAGCAGAGGGCTGGTGACTGTCATTCACTGGCTCTCTGCTCTGCCCTCCCACTGTGCTCACTGGAGTGCTGGGATGTGGAGGGGGGAGAGAGCGGCTTGCTCAGGCTCTCAGTGGCTTGCTAAGAGGCTAAGCCAGGTGCTGGTTCAGGCATGTCGGCGGATCCTGACTTCATTGTCGCGATCTTACCCGAGCCTGGACTAGCTTTGTGATGTCAACTGACAGCGGGCTTCAGTTCGGCTTCAGAACGAACTGCACTCCTGTGATCCACCAGAGAAGTACAGCCAAACAAGCTTTAGCTGTACTTCTCCTTTAATCTAAAAATTCACTCAGTGACCTTCAAAGCTGATTTGTTGCTAGTGTGTTAGAAATATTATGATCAATGTATCCCTCAGGATATGCTACTTTAATTATTTAATAATAAGTAATGTGGAATTGTATAAATCTACAAGTAAAGTAGAATCCTTTTTAAGGGATTATTAAAACGAAAGTACCGTAGTTGCTTTATATAGAAGTATATGAGTGCCCGCTCTGATAAAAAAAAATTAGAACCGCAACAAGCCATATAAAACCAATACTTTACTCTGGGTGTTTCAGTGTTTTGAACATTTTTACCCTGATTCACACCCAAGCATGAAGCTCAGAGATCCAAAACAACAACCAAAATCCAATGCATTTAAATTGTGCCTGTTCACATTTGAGTGCTCAGGTGCCAGTGGCTCGATGCCTGAAGTGTACATAAGTTATTAGCCCCACAGACCTCAATGTAAGCATCTACAAAATACCCGAAAACAACTAAAAATGAACATTTTTCAAACCCAAACAATAATTTCCTCTTTTTAGTTACATAGGTAATCTAGTTAAACAGACACAAGTCCATTCAGTTCAACCAAAAAAAAAAGGGAAAAACACAAGGCAAAAAAATCCCAATAAAGCATGATCCAATTTACTCCGGGGGGGAAAAAATTCCTTTCTGATTTCACAACAGGCAAACGGATATTCCATGGATCAACTTTACCTATGGCCAGAACCAGCTCTTGAGGGAGTTGTTTCCACATTTTCACCGCTCTTACTGTGAAGAAGCCTTTCTGTATTTGGAGGTTAAATCTCTTTTCCTCCAGTAAAGAGTGCCCCAGTAAAGAGTGCCCCCTTGAGCTCTGTCATGATCTTAAGGTAACTAAGTCTTCACCAAGTTCACTATATGGACCCCTTTTGTATTTATATATGTTGATCATATGCCCTCTTAATCACCTCTTATCGAGACAGAATAAATTCAGTTGCTCTAATCTTTCCTCATAACTGAGCTCCTCCATGCCTATCAGTTTGGTTGATCTTCTCTGGACTTTCTCCAGTTTCCCGATATCCTTTTTGTGAACTGGTGCCCAAAACTGAACTGCATATTCCAGATGAGTCTTACTAATGATTTGTACAGGGGCAAAATGATTTCTCTCTCTCTGGAGTCCATACCTCTCTTAATACAAGAAAGGATTTTGCTCGCTTTGGAATAAGCAGCTTGGCATTGAATGCAATCATTAGGCTTATGATTTCCTTGAACCCCCAGATCCTTCTCCACCATTGATTCCCCCAGTTGTACTCCCCCTAGTATGTATGATTCATGCATATTCTTAGCCCCCAAGTGCATAACTTTACATCTATCAACATTAAACCTAATTTGCCACATAGTTGCCCAATTAAACAGTGCACTGAGGTCGGCTTGTAAGTTGGAGACATGTAAGGATGTTATTTCACTGCATAGCTTGGTGCCATCTGCAAAGACTTGAATGGTAGTTTTAATCCCAGACCCAATATCATTTATAAAGATATTAAAAAGCAAGGAACTAGCTTATCATTGTCTAAAACACACATTCTGAAAAACATGCACAAATGCTCTGAAAAAAACACTCCACAATTGCCTGTGAATGCTCATGCTCAAGTGTGAATGCAGCATTAAAGGTGAGACAATGGTAGTATGGTGAGTATGGTGAGAAATGCTTAGGTCCATACAAAGAGTTCAGAAAGAGTTCAAGCATGCTTCCAGAAACGTGGTTATGACTCAAACTCTGGTTCTGAAATATGTTAAAAATTTCAGCAACATTTTGTTTAAGAAAACAAATCAGGAATGTTTTAAAACACAACTCCAGTGTTAGTGAACTGCCATATCAGTGAAACAGCATACATATATAAATGCCTGCTTTCCGTTTCACCTTTTTATAGAGTATTCAGCTAAATGCTCATTTACTTATGGTTGGGGAGCTGTAAAAACACATGGGTGAGCTGCATTTTTACTCCCAACTGCTCCCCCTTAAGCTAAAAAAGCAGTGGCCATGGGTGTGCACATGTCTTGACTGTGATGTTTTGCTTCCAAATAACAGAATGAATTTAACGTCCTGTTACATTTAGCAGACACTACAGCCCAAAGAAAGGGACCCATTCAACTGAATGGGCCCCCCATACAACCGCCCCACAACCATGCACAATGCAAGCAGTTGCGCCATTTTAGTGGGGCATTTAATGGGTTAAAACAGGCAGTGAGTATGCGACACATTAACTGTCAAATACTTTGGAAATGTGACCAGAAGGCAGAGGAGCATCAATCCCTGCCAAATGTCTTAATGAACACTTAGAGCTAGGACATTTTATAATGTACATGCCAATCGTAGATAAGAAGACCAAGCACTGGCTCGCCACCCACTTACCTGCACATTCCAGTGGAAAGGTTTATACCCATACGACTATATATAAGTGTCTACTGTTGAGTTGAGGTCACAATTTACTCATCTGGGAGCAATGCACATGGATTTTGAAGATCAGCTTTAGGAAATACACAGTTGAAATACATACATTAGAGTTGTTTTTTTTACCCAAGGATTTCTAATTGTGTTTATCCAGCCTTTAAAGAGGTTGTAAACCCACAAAAAAAAAAAAACGTGTAAGACAAAGGCACAATGAGCTAGTATGCATCGCATACTAGCTCATTATGAAATACTTATCTTAGAACGAAGCCCTCTCAGTGGCACCCGCACACCACTAAGATGGCTGACATCTTCCCCAGTATTTCTTCTAGGTTTGTGGGCTCTGGCGCTGTGATTGGCCAGAGCCACGATGATGTCACTCACGCACATGCGCAAGGGAGCTGCCGTTCACGGCACAGGGCCATGAAGAATTGGCCATTCCTTCAGAGCGCATGCGCCGATGACGTAGTCGGTGGCGTATACAGTAAATATCTCCTAAACTGTTTAAATTTAGGAGATATTTACAGTACCTATAGGTAAGCCTTATTATAGGCTTACCTATAACTACAAAGAAAACATGGGAGTTTACTTCCTCTTTAAAATCAGGCACGCCTGTGCCCACTGGTGAAGTCAGCAATTTGTCTTCTTCTACTGTACTCATGTTCAAACTGCTGACTGACAGCACCATGGCAAACAGTAGAGACCTGACTGGAATTTTAAGGGATGCATAATTTAATTAAAAGGATTTTCTATCTGCCTCAAGTTTATCCTAAAGGATAATGTCACACAAGTGACAAATTCAATAAAGTGCTGCACTTCCCTTATATGTATAAATACTGTACAATTACCGTACCATTATAATCAAAGTAAATCATGTGAAAAACATGTGTGATAAATGATCAGTTAATTTAATGTGATAAGTATCCAATGAAAAACCATAAAGTGAAATCAAAGTCCATCCAACGTGTCCTTTATACTTAATTCAATTACATAACCACAAATAAATGTCTCTAAAAAAAATCCAGTGTTTCTTCATCCAAATCTCAATACATACTCTAGCAAACCATGCTTAGTGGACTACGAAACTCCCCCTTGCCAAAACACAAATCCCGTTCTCCCTTGGTGCTCCTGTTCAAATTTTGCACTCACCAGACCTCCATGACCCTCTTAACTTAGTAAGTGGGTCCACAATAGCTTATATTTATGCTGTCCTTCAAGGAAGTCTTACAGCCTTTCAAGTCACCTCCTTGCAGCTTCTGATCTTTGCACCCTTTAATCCTCCAAATGCATTTTGGCCATTATGAATAAACAATACAATGGAAAGCCACAGTTCCGTAATTTTTATTGCAATAGTAAAAACAAAGCACTTCCAAGTGTGCACTCACATTAAAAATACAAATGGGAGCATTCAATATGGTTACTCTACCACATGGATCCAAGATGGCCGCCACTGATCCAACTTCCTTTTCACGCCCTGCGTGTGTTCCACAGACTGGAAATGATGTAGGCAGAAATTACGTCACAATGAACAAGCCCCACCCAACACGTTTTGACCAATTGTCATTGTCAGGGACAGATTTTAATAATGGGAATGTACTGTACATTAATAAAAATACAAATGTATTGTCAATACCGATGTATATGTTTAGTTCCCTAAAGGTATACCAGTTACTTCTATCTCTGTATAATTAATTTGAATTAGATCCTATTTTATGTGTAGGTGTCTTTCTAATAAAAAGCCTTTTATGCTAGCTGTAATACACATTAAAATTTTTGTGCTTTTATGTTTTATGCTATATTTTATGCACTGAGCTTGTGGTTATGCAAAAACAACTATGACTAAAGTAATTGCCCAGGAAAGAGTGTTTGTAGGTTCAAGAAGTATACTGACTGACCTGAAGAGGTCAGCACTGGCCCCATAGGGAGTTTCTTGACCCGGCCTGTTCAACTAATACTGGCCCCTCCCCCGAAAACAAACTTAATAGGTTGTGTGTGGAATTTTGTCAATATTGTCCTGTATACATGGATCTCCAGGGTTGCCAGCTCATCCCTTTCATTCTGGATACACACAGATAGCAGAAATTCCCTGACTGGTTAGATCCTAGTAAGGTACTCATTGAATAAAATACAATTTGCCTCTAGGTTGCATAAATCTTGACTATTGGGATATGAAAACTTTCTTTGTTCCAATCCATTATTTTTACCCCAGTTGTTATGTTTACTTTGTTCCCTTTACAGGTTGTCTCTTGGCATTTAAGGATTTCCAGCGTATGAGTGTCAATGATAAAACCTTATTAAACATCCATTCTGAATTTCTGCAGACTTGACCCTGTAAATATATGTAGCCAGGTGCTGGGCTAGAGCAATATGGAGAAGGAGACTTTGCCTTTATTTTCTTCTCTCCCTCTACTGAGATACTGATGTTATAATGCACCATTCTTCTCCGGCCAGCAGAGGGAGAGCTACAGCCAAACAAGCCAATAGACTTCTATGCAGAGTACTAAGAATCCTGGGAGTTGTATTTTGAGACGGCAGCCATATAATGGGTTGAATTTACACTACAGATCTCAATATGCACTTTACAGTAGGAGGAGTGGAGAGATGATTTTTATTAAACTGCCTGGGAAAGTTCTTCCTCTTGGCACCAAGGGGGTTAGAAAGAGAGCACCTCTGTCTGGATATTTGCCTGCCAGAAGGAGACCATACCAGCAGGGATCCTAGCCTGAGACTGGAAGTGAGGGCACCTGGGAGCACCTGCACCACTGCTACAGGGAGACTGGAGCATCCACTCACCCTCTGCTTCCCACTGATGATCACTGGAGGCTTTCAATAGCAAAAGGTTACCGCAGCATCCCAGGGACTGAAGAGGGCACTTCACCCATTGCTGATACTGCTTGCAGGAATTGAGCCAATGAGAGCAGGATATTAAGTGTACCCAATCTGTACTGCACTCTATACCACACTTATTAGAAACCTAGATTGCATCTATACCAACCCTATACGGCATTATACCGAATCTTTATTGCATTTGAACCACATCTACCTTGTGCCTGTGCCAAGACTATACCATAACTATACTGTATCTATATTGCATGCAGGTTAACTGGGTTGTTAAAGCGGTAGTAAACCGCAAAAGAAATTTAAATTTATTTTTACATAGTTACATAGTAGGTGAGGTTGAAAAAAGACACAAGTCCATCAAGTCCAACCTATGTGTGTGATTATGTGTCAGTATTGCATTGTATATCCCTGTATGTTGTGGTCATTCAGGTGCTTATCTAATAGTTTCTTGAAGCTATCAATGCTCCTCGCTGAGACCACTGCCTGTGGAAGGGAATTCCACATCCTTGCCGCTCTTACAGTAAAGAACCCTCTACGTAGTTTAGGGTTAAACCTCTTTTCTTCTAATTTTAATGAGTGACCACGAGTCTTGGTAAACTCTCTTCTGCGAAAAAGTTTTATCCCTATTGTGGGGTCACCAGTCCGGTATTTGTAAATTGAAATCATATCCCCTCTCAAGCGTCTCTTCTCCAGAGAGAATAAGTTCAGTGCTCGCAACCTTTCCTCATAACTAAGATCCTCCAGACCCTTTATTAGCTTTGTTGCCCTTCTTTGTACTCGCTCCATTTCCAGTACATCCTTCCTGAGGACTGGTGCCCAGAACTGGACCGCATACTCTAGGTGCGGCCGGACCAGAGTCTTGTAGAGTGGGAGAATTATCGTTTTATCTCTGGAGTTGATCCCTCTTTTAATGCATGCCAATATTCTGTTTGCTTTGTTAGCAGCAGATTGGCATTGCCTGCCATTGCTGAGTCTATCATCTACTAGGACCCCCAGGTCCTTTTCCATCCTAGATTCCCCCAGAGGTTCTCCCCCCAGTGTATAGATTGCATTCATATTTTTGCCACCCAAATGCATTATTTTACATTTTTCTACATTGAACCTCATTTGCCATGTAGTCGCCCACCCCATTTATTTGTTCAGGTCTTTTTGCAAGGTTTCCACATCCTGCGGAGAAGTTATTGCCCTGCTTAGCTTGGTATCGTCTGCAAATACAGAGATTGAACTGTTTATCCCATCCTCCAGATCGTTTATGAACAAATTAAATAGGATTGGTCCCAGCACAGAACCCTGGGGAACCCCACTACCCACCCCTGACCATTCTGAGTACTCCCCATTTATCACCACCCTCTGAACTCGCTCTTGTAGCCAGTTTTCAATCCATGTACTCACCCTATGGTCCATGCCAACGGACCTTATTTTGTACAGTAAATGTTTATGGGGAACTGTGTCAAATGCTTTTGCAAAATCCAGATACACCACGTCTACAGGCCTTCCTTTATCTAGATGGCAACTCACCTCCTCATAGAAGGTTAATAGATTGGTTTGGCAAGAACGATTCTTCATGAATCCATGCTGATTACTGCTAATGATATCGTTCGTATTACTAAAATCCTGTATATAGTCCCTTATCATCCCCTCCAAGAGTTTACATACTATCGATGTTAGGCTAACTGGTCTGTAATTCCCAGGGATGTATTTTGGGCCCTTTTTAAATATAGGTGCTACATTGGCTTTTCTCCAATCAGCTGGTACCATTCCAGTCAGTAGACTATCTATCTATTTTATTTTATGAAATACTTACCTTAGAACAAAGCTTTCCAGAAGTAAGTTGTTATGGTTCCACAGCGCTTCAAGCTTCACCATCTGTCTTCCTTCTGGGTTCGTGGGCTTCGGCTATTTGACTGGCCGAGCTGCAATGACATCACTCTCATGCATGTGCACGGGAGTCACGGCAGTGGCACAGCTCTCTCAATGGATGGTGTTCCGTCTATGAGTGAGTATGTGAGTATGTGCCGGTGACATCACTGGCTGCTACCTGCTACTATAGAAAATATCTCTTAACCGCCTTCTGACTGCGGCAGAAGGGCTCGTAGAGGCAGAATCACGTACCTGTACATTCCCCTTTAAGAGGCGGCCAGTGGGTGAGGGCGCGCTGGCAGCGGCATGCGCCCACAGCAAGCTCCGTGAGTCGGGTCGCGGGTCCCGTAGACTCGATCGCCGCGGGGATACCCGCGATCGCCTCGTGGGGAGGAAGAACGGGGAGATGCTAATGTAAACAAGCATCTCCCCGTTCTGCCTAGTGACAGTGTCACTGATCTCTGCTCCCTGTCACCGGAGCAGAGATCAGTGACGTCTCACACTTATTGCGATTTTTTTTACCAAAAATATGTAGAAGAATACGTATCAGCCTAAACTGAGGAAAACATTTTTTTTTATATATTTTTGGGGGATATTTATTATAGCAAAAAGTAAAAAATATTGCTTTTTTTCAAAATTGTCGCTCTTTTTTTGGTTATAGCGCAAAAAATCGCAGAGGTGATCAAATACCACCAAAAGAAAGATCTTTTTGTGGGAAAAAAAGGACATAAATGTTGTTTTGGTACAATACTGCACGACCGCGCAATTGTCGGTTAAAGCGAAGCAGTGCCATATCGCAAAAATGGCCTGGTCATTAAGGGGGCAAATCCTTCCAGTCCTTAAGTGGTTAATCCAGGTCGGGTTCAGCTTATGTTTTGGATAGACAATGGAGAATTTTTGCTAGGCTTGCTAAACTTTGGTGAACCATGTTAGGCTTAATGGACTAATGAATAACTAATTGGGTAATTACTCCTTATATTCCTTAATTTTTACAACCCACCCTATACCTTCTCTTACTGATGTTCTGATGCAATGTTTAAGCTCCATAGCTTAGACTCATCTTTACCTTTCACATCAATCTTCAGACTGTCTCTCTGGGATTCACTCTGATTTTTGGCTGTGCTAGCAGTGGAAAATATGACTGTGCGCATTCCTTCTTCCAGTCTGTGATGACATAGCTAGAGAAATGCAAAGCCTCTCTAATTTAGCTGTATCTAACAGCACTGAGATTATATTAAATAAAAATTCTCATCAGAAAAAATATACTACCTTTCAAAAGATTATTTGCCAGTAACACTTATAACTGTAAATTATTTTACAATTGCATATCCATATGTTTCTAAAGTTATACACTTTATTTAAAACCATTAAGTTTCCCTTTAAGGGCATTTTTTTGTATTTTAATTGGTGTAATGTGTATGAGAAACAAGGCTGCCACTTAAAAGGTTTAAGAGTCCACGAATATCTAATCATGGAAAGTCAAAATATAACAAGCTGATGCGTTTTTGGGGTTATAACATTCCTCCTTAAGCAGGACTTTAAGTTCTGGAGTGAATAAAGTGATGGATTTGTGAGGATAAATGGACAGTGATTAAACATGGGAGTAGACTGGCTGTTTTGCCTCTCACCTTCAAAAGTGTGCTTCAACAGCTGGTTGTGTAAAGGCCCTGATGACAAGGGAACATTATAGAACGTCAAATATTTTGGCTTGGTCTTCTTGAACTTCTATGATGAAATAAATACACTTGGACTTATACTACTTTGGTACGGTTCTTGTTTTCCTATACTTTTCTGTATTCACTTGAGGCCTCTTAGTGTTAGGCTGCGTACACATGGTCGGATTTTCCGATGGGAAATGTTGGATGTGAGCTTGTTGTCGGAAAGTCGGACCGTGTGTATGCTCCATCGAACATTTGCTGTCAGACTTTCCGCCAACAAATGTTTGCTAGCAGGTTCTCTAATTTTCCGCCAACAAAACTTTGTTGTCGGAAAGTCCGATCGTGTGTACACAAGTTCAACGCACAAAAGTTCATACATGCTCGGAATCAAGCAGAAGGAGCCGCACGGGCTATTGAACTTCCTTTTTCTCAGCTCGTCGTAAGTCTTCTACGTCACCACATTCCCGCGTTCGTAATTGTTGGCCAACATTTGTGTGACTGTGTGTATGCAAGACAAGTTTGAGCCAACATCCTTTGAACAAAAATCCATGGTTTTGTTGGCGGAAAGTCTGATTGTGTGTACGGGGCATAAGAGAGCCACCTAGTCAAAGACCTAGTAAGGACTTATTAACACATTGAGAAGGATAACTTTGGATCCTGCGCTTCTAACCCTCTTTTTTATTCTGCTTGATGAAAAAAACGAACTTGAGTTCCAAGTGAGACCACCTGATACATCAGGCCCTAAGTGTAATGCGTTATGGCTTTTGAAAAATCTAGTTTCATTACATATTTAAAGCAAACTTCAGAGCACAAATCACCAGTAAAATACGGTATGTTCACTAGTTATTTCGATTTTTTATCATGACTTTCAGAGATAGCTTTACTGAAAAAAAATATCTTAGTAGCAAGTGGCAGCTGTGTAGTGGCATGCACTTTGCCACATGGAGGTTGTGTGCCTTGTGAATGCAATTATATTTTTTAAAACTTCCAGAATTTACCTTGGCTAATTTTATTCAAATCAGCATTTATTGAAAGAGGCAAGATGTGAACTAAAACAGGTCACAATATTTGTTTGTAATTAAACAATGGTTCAAAAGGTAGACAGAACTGTCAGCATGAGTGGCATAAAAGCATAATAGGTCAACGACCTATTAAAACCGAATATCATATCGTATTAGACTACCTCTATAGATTTTATAATATGTTTAACAGTTAGAGAAAAAATAAAAGCAAAAAGGTGGTAAGAAGAGGGGGAAAGGAAAAAAAGGGTGAGGGAACAAAGGGAAGGCTGAACTTAGATACAAAGATCTATCTCAGATACCCATTCAGGTATATTGTGGTCTCAAAGACAGATAAATAAAAAAATATTGTTTAAATTTATGCGTGTCGATGAAGACCCACCAGGACAGCCATACTTTAAAATAGAAACTTTTTAGTACTCAAAAAAAAAAAAAACCTTTTAAGAACAAAGTTTAGTTCTGTGCTGTTTTAGTGGTTTGAAATTCAATAAGAATATTAACAGATTAATTGAACAAATCTCTTTTTCAACAGACCTGCTGTATAGTAAACGATTTGCGCTTATCTGACTCTTGTATCTCTTATGACAACAAATGAGGTGATGTATGAGCTGCTGAGACTTGGCTGATATCATTATTGTTTTCAATTATGCTATGTTTCACATATATGGAAGTTATATAATTACATAATTAGGATGGAAGAAAAAACACTGACCAATCAAGTTCAGGCTTTCCAAATTTTTAGTAATGCTACTCATAGGAGAGGACCCTCTTTTCCTGTTGTGATGTATGCTAATTTTGGCTCGTACATGAAAACCACAAAAAATGACAGTTGCTTTGATCAAAACTTCCCTAAACTAACTTTTATTTATTCAGTGTTGGACAATCAGATTGCAGTGGTCTCTAATATTTTGGGTTCCCACGTTTTACTTTTAGCAGCAAAACATATAAAAAAGACAACTATTCCAGATTTTTGGCAGATGCATTTGCATATAAGATTTTATGTAGTATGCAAGATATCTTCAGGGTTACGCTACAGCACCAGTAGTGCTTAGTATTCAGATGTTATGTCCACAAACATATACTAAACAACTAAAGCCGGCCATACATTATACAATTTTCTTGTTCAACTTTCCTTTAGAGTTACTAAAACCATATAATATGAGGTCAAACCCTAAGCCCTTTCAATTTGTAAGCAATCAGGCAGGCCCTTGCACTACTTAGTTGAAGGTAAATCTAAAGGAAATTCAATAAGAAAATTGTATAGTGCATGGCCAGCCTAAGTCTTACTAACCAAATTGATGTCAATATTTTAAGTGATGTCTATCCTTAGTGTAAGGAAGGAGCAAAAAGCTATAGCTTGTTTATCTTATGGGAATAAACAGACAAAAATATATATTTTTTGACTTCCATTTTCTCTCAAATCTATTACTTAAATCTTGGAAAAATTTAATATTTTAAAAATGTGTTTGTTTCTATTATCCTATCATGTGCAAGGTAGGAACCTGATTTTAAATTCTCGTGCACATGACTGGGTATTCAAATTGGACAAAGCTTCACTTTGCCAAGTTAAAGTTTTCTAGTCTGTTAGAAACACAATGTTCCTAATGGACTGTACAATCTAATCTGCACATAACATTGAGAATGAACAGGATGATTTTAGTTAAATTGATTTTGCTGCAAAACTACTAACTTCGTCAACAGTGAAATTTTGTTAAAATGGAAAATCTCTAATTCGCTTATTAACCACTTGTCGACCGCTCTATAGCAGTTTTACTGCTACAGGGAGGCCGCGCTGTGCAAGATCACGTATATAATACATGATCCTGCACTTCCTGGTATCGGGCGTGAGTGTGTGCCACTGGCGGCTCGTTCCTGCTGTGATTCTACACAATGGGTCCCGCAGACCCGCCAGTGGCACACACTCACGCCCGATACCAGGAAGTGCAGGATCATGTATTATATACGTGATCTTGCACAGCGCGGCCTCCCTGTTACCTACTGGTACCTGCTGATCATTCTATGTAAACAAGGCAGATCGCCGTTCTGCCAGTAAGTAAAGTATTGATCCTGTGTTTCTGCAAAGCAGGGACACGGATCTATGCCTTCCTCTGGTCAAAACACCTCTCCCACAGTAGTAAAACACCAGCTAGGCACACAGTTAACCCTTTGATCGCCCCTGGTGTTAACCCCTTCCCAGCCACTGTCATTAGTACAGTGACAGTGCATATTTTTAGCACTGATCCCTGTATTAGTGTCTCTGGTTCCCAAAAAAGTGGCAAAAGTGTCAGTTAGTGTGCAATTTGTCTGCCGCAATATCGCAGTCCCCCCAGAAAAAATAAAAACGCAGAGGTGATCAAATACCACCAAAAGAAAGCTCTATTTGTGGGAAAAAAGGGCATACATTTCATTTGGGTACATCGTCGCACAACCGCGCAATTGTCAGTTAAAGTAATGCAGTGTCGTATCGCAAAAAATGGCCTGGTCAGGAAGAGGGATAAATCTTCCGGAGGTCAAGTGGTTAGGTTGCTTAGCCAAAATTTGCTTGAGAAGTAAGGTCTACTCTTTTTTCCTTTATTTAGAGGGTGTATTTTTTGTTTTGGGGGGGTTGTCTACTTAGGGTAGTTTAGTTTATTTCATTTAATGTTCTTTATATTTATGCTTTTTTCCTTGTTTTTTGTTTGGCCATTATGTGTTCACTTTATGTTTTTTTCCTTCTTTAAACAAAAAATATTGGGGTAATATTTGACACAAGAGCAGGTCTAGGGAATTAAAATTCGCTTCTTTAACCTTTGTGAGCCACTGTACCCTTAAAAACTACCTAGAACAACCTTAATTTCACCTTCCCCATTGACTCATTTTACAAAATTGCCCAAATTTTGCCCACATCTCCAGATTTCCCTAGAAATAAAGAAAACTCTCCCATAATGTATGTAACATGATGCTTGCAACAGCATACACTAGTTTAAAATTTGCACTTACAATAATGTGATTTGAATGTGGACAAATGGGGAGGAGCCATCATAAATTTGTGTATACCTAAGACAGCATGAACTGCAAATGCAGCCATGCCAATAAAAAAATGTATAACTGACTTGACCCATAGGAATCTATCCGTACTCCAAAAAGAAACACTTTGATATTTAATCCTTTTACAGAATGTTGAGTATATATTCACAAGACACTTTGACACTGTGGGTATTGTGAGCCTTGGTATAATTATTGGTTTGGGTACTGCAGCTCCTGTGTGGAGCTGCTATCTACGAATGAAAATATTTAGCTGTCAGATAGCATCCTCAGAAGTGTTAGTGACTGGTTTAATAGGGGATTGAGCTCAGCAGGAGGGACAGAGCTGGGTTTCAATCTGACCTTGACATATAAACAAACGTACGAGAGGACAGCAAAACATGACTTATTATTTCAGAGCAAGAATTAATAAACCAGATATAGAGAGGAGATATTCACAAAGAGCTGTCCCTTGGGAGGTACACATTGACCTTTATCAGCCTAGACCTCATTCGGCAGATATCACCTCTGCTCTCTGAAATATATACATCTCCAGCTGGACAATTCATAAATTCTTCTACGTGAAGTTTATCTGGCCATCGTTTAGAATTACAGCTTGCAAAAAAAAATGTTGATCAGAAAGTGATTGTGCATTATTATTTGAGCTGCGGGAGATATTGATTACAAAAAGGCTTTTTATTTATGAAAAAGTCTAAAAATAAGAGTTGTCTATAGTATATTGCTTCAATCAGGTTTAAAGCTGCCCAGGACAGTGACAGTGAACCGTGACAGAAGTTGATAGGTAGGTAAAATAGGTAAGAACCTCAAAATGCCTTTGCCATATAAATAAAAATGTAAAAAAAAAAAATGGGTTTCCTGTAAATGATTCCGAAATTTGTGTGTGTGTGGCTTTTTTTTTTTTTTTGCTCCTTTAACATAACTATTAAAACTGTCCCATTATTTATCAAAACCTACTTCAATGATCCATGGATTTCATGGCATTGATTTACCAAAGAAATAGAGACTCCTCTTTTTGACTGTTCACTGATCTTATTAATTGGGATGTAGCTGCATTTACTTTAAGGGCCCTTTCACACTGGGGCGGGGGCGGCGGCGGCGGTAAAGTGCCGCTATTGTTAGAGGCGCTTTACCGTCGGTATGCGGCCGCTAGCGGGGCGGTTTTACCCCTCTGCTAGCAGCCGAGGCGCTTTGCCGGCGGTATAGCCGCGCCGTCCCATTGATTTCAATGGGCAGGAGCGGTGAAGGAGCGGTATACACTCCGCTCCTTCACCACTCCGAAGATGCTGCTAGCAGGACTTTTTTTCCCTCGGGGCTTTCACACTGGAATTAAAGCAGCGGCACTTTCGGGTCGGTTTGCAGGCGCTATTATTAGCGCAATAGCGCCTGCAAACCGCCCCAGTGTGAAAGGACCCAAAGTGGTTACATAGTAGGTGAGGTTGAAAAAAGACATCAAGTTCAACCTATGTGTGTGTGATTATATGTCAGTATTACATTGTATATCCCTGTATGTTGTGGTCATTCAGGTGCTTATCTAATAGTTTTTTGAAACTATCGATGCTCCCGCTGAAACCACTGCCTATGGAAGGGAATTCCACATCCTTTCCATTCTTATGCACGGTCGGTATTTCCGACAACAAATGTTCGATGTAAGCTTGAAATTCCGACCGCGTGTAGGCTCCATCGGACATTTGTTGTCGGAATTCCTGACAACAAAAATTTGAGAGCTGGTTCTAAAATTTTCCGACAACAAAATCCGTTGCCGGAAATTCTGATCGTGTGTACACAATTCCAACGCACAAAATTCCATGCATGCTCGGAATCAAGCAGAAGAGTCGCACTGGCTATTGAACTTTTTTCTCGGCTCGTCGTACGTGTTGTACGTCACCGAGTTCTTGACATTCGGAATTTCCGACAACATTTGTGCGACCGTGTGTATGCAAGTTTGAGCCTACATCCGTTGGAAATAAATCCAGGATTTTGTTGTCGGAATGCCCGATCGTGTGTACACAGCATTACAGTAAAGAACCCTCTACTCAGTTTAAGGTTAAACCTCTTTTCTTCTAATTTTAGTGAGTGGCCACGTGTCTTATTAAACTCCCTTCCGCGAAAAAGGTTTATCCCTATTGTGGGGTCACCAGTATGGTATTTGTAAATTGAAATCATATCTCCTCTCAAGCGTCCCTTCTCCAGAGAGAATAAGTTCAGTGCTCGCAACCTTTCCTCATAACTAATATCCCCCAGACCCTTTATTAACTTTGCTGCCCTTCTTTTTACTCGCTCAATTTCCAGTACAACCTTCTACAGGACTGGTGCCCAGAACCGGACAGCATACTCCAGGTGAGGCCGGACCAGAGTCTTGTAGAGTGGGAGAGTTATCGCTTTATCCCTGGAGTTAATCCCCTTTTTAATGCATGCCAATATTCTGTTTTCTTTGTTATCAGCAGCTTGGCATTGCATGCCATTGCTGAGCCTATCATCTACTAGGACCCCAAGGGTTGTAAAGTCAGAAGGTTTTTTATCTTCGTGCATTCTATGCATGAAGATAAAAAAACCTTCTGTGTGCAGCAGCCGCCCCAGCACCCCCTAATACTTACCTGAGCCCCATCCCTCTCCAGCGATGTCCACGAGTGTTTAGGCCGTCCGGGACTCTCGTCCTCATTGGCTGAGACACAGCAGCTGTGCCGTTGGCTCACACTGCTGTCAAACAAAGTCAGTTAGCCAACCAGGAAAGAGAGGGGGTGGGGCCGAACCGGGGCTTCATGTCTGAATGGACACAGGGAGCTGTGACTCGGCACGGGTGCCCTCATGGGAAGCTGCTTGCTGTGGGGGCACTCAACAGGAGGGAGGGACCAGGAGAGCCAAAGAGGGACCCAAGAAGAGGAGGATTGGGGCTGCTCTGTGCAAAACCACTGCACAGAACAGGTAAGCATAACACGTTTGTTATCTTTGGAGAAAAAAAACTTTACAATCACTTTAATGATTTGTATATAAAGCCCAAACTTTTATCGAGCTTTTGATGAAGTAGGGAAGTGTCTCTTCTGGGAAGATTCACCCTCTATTTGTCCTGGTGACCATTGTCACTAAGAAAGAAAGTGATCCAAGATTTTACAGTTGTCACATGTCAATGAAACAAGAGGCAAGGAAAAATCTTACAATGGAAAATTGTGCTGGTGACAACTGTCTACAAGGGCATTGCCTCTCATTTTGTCAAGATTTGCTTTTACTTCCTGGTGTGTCTTCATGACATTAAAAGAGAAGTATGGATTTATTTTTTTTGGAGAATCATACTTACCTATGTGGATGCAGCATCGTTCCGATACTGCATCTGTCCACTGCCGGCTCTAACACTGAGAACCGAGTGATCAAACACCGCTGATCACTCAGTTTCCAGGGTGACTGTGAGTCACCGCTGTCTGATGACTGTCAGTCACCGCTGTCTGCTCTTCCCCCCCATGCTCACTGGAGCACTTGTCTGTGGAGGGGGCAGGAGAGGCCTGCTCAGGCTCTCAGCAGCTCCCTGAGAGGCTGAGCCGGGTGCCAGTCCAGGCACATAGGTGGTTCCCAACTTGATTGTCTCAGTTTTGCCCAAGCCTGGACCAGCTCTGTGATGCCCACCGACAGTGGGCTTCAACCCGCTGTTAACTGAAAACGTGTCACAGGAGTGCAGAACGAACTGTACTTCTGTGATCCACAGGAGAAGTACAGCCAAATGAGCTTTGGTTGTACTTCTCCTTTAAGCAAAAGGAAATTTCTCCAGTGACCCTCTTAGGAGCTGCTGGGTTTTACCTTGCTGTCATAGCATTTCTAACAGTTCTGGTGACTGTCCGATGAGCGTAAAGAGGTTCTTCACCCTGTTTAAAAAAAAAAAAGAAAAGTCAGCAGCTACAAAAACTGTAGCTGCTGACTTCTAATAAACGGACACTTACCTGTCCAGGGATCCAGCTCTGTCCTCACCTGGGCAAGCTCTTCACCAGTCTTCTGGTCCCCAGTGCCAGCATATTAACTGTAGGATACCAGCTGTGACTCCTTGCAGCTTCACAGCTGGCTTCCCACTGCACATGTGCGAGCTGTGCTGCACTTTGTGAATGGTCCTGCAGTCTTCTGGGACACATGATGTGTCCCAGAAGGTTTTGGGCAGGGAAGGGTGGGGAACCTTTGGTGGAAGTGTCAAAATCTGGTACGTGCCCCCCCCCCTCCCAAAAAGACGTTCAAAAAGAAGAAGAGGGGGGCAGGAGGGCATAAAGCAGAACTTCCCTCTTAAGGTGAAGTCCCACTTTAAATTAGAGAGAGACGGTTTAGTACTACAAATAAAAACAAAGGCAGAAGTGAGAGTCACACAACTTCATGAATCTAAATTGCATCACTCTGCATCTACAAGATACTCCTCCAAATCCAGCAAGACTCTACAATCAAGATCTTCCACTTTTAGCCTGTGCTGATCCTGAGGCTTCTAAAATGTAGGCAGCCTTTACCTGAAATAAAGCAAAGATGGAAGTAGAAGCCACAGAATCCACATGCAAGAAAGCACTGATGGAAGCAGAGGTGGAAGCAAAAGCTGTACGCAAAAGAGCAAAGCTGGAAGCAGAGACTGCATGCAAGAAAGCACTGAAGGAAGCAGAGATGGAAGCAGAAGCTGAACGTAAGAGAGCATAGATGGATGCTTTGGAGAAACAATGTGAGTATGGCAAGATTAACGGTTTTAAAGCAAGCTTCTAGTAAAAGTGAAGGCCATAACAGCAGCAGACCCCCAGTTTTATTGTATGTATCTTATTCCTCACACTCTCTCTCCCAAAACTTTCAGCTCCCAGTTCCTCAGTACACCAGGCTTTTACACCACAGCAAACTGTAGACACCAGAATGCAGATAATGGACAAAACATCTTACCACGAGGCTATTCAACTACCTCATACCAAGTACACTGCTCCATAGCTGCAACCCAAAATGGAAATCAACTCTGAGTAAGTGTCAGGTATTAAATCCTTTGCCCCACCATCCCTCCCAAAGTACTTCAATATCAGCACAGCAGACAATGTAATTTGATTACTAACCAGAAAACTACAGAGGCTGGGTGTCCCCCTTCATAGCCACCATCAGTAAATTAGATGCCACAACTACAGAAGAATTAGATCTGAATATTAATTGGTTAGATCCTCAATCCACTGAGAGCATCAAAAAAACAAACCTGTTCATATTGACAACCTTGCCACATGACATGTACTAATGCTGCTTGCGACAAACTTTAGCGTAGTTTCAGCAGCCCAGAACCCATTGAGGATGCTTTATTTAAAAGGTTACCAAACTTCCCAAACTTTTCTGGCAAAGACAATCTAAAGTTTCAAGAGGTCAGTGACCTTCTTTTGGAGCTTCAACTCATCAAGGCTGATACCCATCTACTCAGCCTCTTTTACCTAGGTACTGCTCATGGGGTCAACCCAATGGTCTCCAAGTTACCTTATGGTATACAGGAAAATGAGCATCACTTGGATCAAAGTACAAGGAAAAAAATTAAGTTTCCCTTTCTCCCTCTTCCTACTTCTGTGAGTTCATTAGGATAATTGCAGATACTAAGAATGATCTAATTTTCCCCTCTGGGGAGTTCAACCCTCGGTTCACCTTCTCCAAGGCCTAGAAGCTCACACATTTCACAGAGAAACTATAGAGCATGGATGCTCAACCTGTGGCCCCACAGCTGTCGTGGAACCACAATGCCCATCATACTTCTGCATTTTGGAGCCATGAGCGTTGCAATGCCTCATAGGACTTGTAGCTGGAGGGCCACAGGTTGAGCACCCATGCTGTAGATGGTCCAGTATTTGTAAAAATGTGATATACTACAGTCCTTGAAAAGACTGATCAGAACAAGAAAACTGAAAGCCCAAATATAACAAACACTCTCGCTTAGAAATTTTATTGGCTTCCGAAAGAAGCCATTGAAAGAATGCAAAGAACTTTTAAAGAAATTTGGAGTTTGTTTCAAATGCTGAGCTTCCATGGAACACCATGCTAAAGACATACTTGCCAACTGTCCCGAATTTCCTGGGACATTCCCGGGATTTAGACCCTTTTCCCGATTTAATCATTTCCCGGGAAATGTCCCAGGAAATTCGTTTTTTCCCAATTTTCGCCGCCGAGGTTCACGCCGCTGGCCGCTAGAGGTCCGCCGCCGGCAGAGACAATGTCTCCACCGGCCGCCATTTTCAAGAAGACCGTAGAAGTGGGCTGGCCAGATGGCTACAATAGAAATTGAGCTGCGGCACCGCCCACCCCCAGCCCGCTCCGCTCCGCTGCCAGTCTCTGTGACCTGTTGTGGAAAGGGGCGGGGGATGGGCAGCACCGCAGCTCAATCTCTATTGTAACTACGGCTCCGATTGACCAACTTTGGGGCTGTATAGTCTGGATGCCACAGGGGGGGCCGTATAGTCTGGATGTCACGAGGGGTGTATAGTCTGGATGTCACAGGGGGGGCGTATAGTCTGGATGTCACTAGGGGCAGTCTGGATGTCACAGGGGGGCCGTATAGTCTGGATGTCACGGGGGCAGTCTGGATGTCACAGGGGGGCTGTATAGTCTGGATGTCACGGGGGGGCCAGTCTGGATGTCACAGGGTGGGCCGTATAGTCTGGATGTCACAGGGGGGTATATAGCCTAGATGTCACGGGGGGGGCCAGTCTGGATGTCACAGGGGGGGCCGTATAGTCTGGATATCACAGAGGGGGCCGTGTAGTCTGGATGTCACAGGGGTGGGGCCGTATAGTTTGGATGTCACGGGGGGCCGTATAGTTTGGATGTCACGGGGGGGCCAGTCTGGATGTCACAGGGGGGCCGTATAGTTTGGATGTCATGGGGGGGCGTATAGTCTGGATGTCACGGGCGGGGCGTATAGTCTGGATGTCACGGGGGGGCTGTATAGTCTGGATGTCACAGGGGGGGCCAGTATGGATGTCACAGGGGGGCACCAGATGTAAGGAGGACTGATGGGGACACAACGACATGTAAGGAGGACTGATGGGGACACAGATGTAAGGAGGACTGATGGGGACACAGATGTAAGGAGGACTGATGGAGACACAGATGTAAGGAGGACTGATGGGGACACAGATGTAAAGAGAACTGATGGGGACACAGATGTAAGGAGGACTGATGGGGACACAGATGTAAGGAGGGGCTCCGCTGATGGGGCACCTGATGTAAGGACAGACTCTGCTGGGGACACCTGATGGCATCTGGTGGCAGGCAACGTGGCAAGTGACACACTTAGGGCTCCCACTGATTCTGCATTATGGTGAGTTGAATGATTTCATTTTATATTACAATGTAATAATAGAAATAAGGCACTTCAATCAACCTGACACCATAACAACCATGGCGCCGGAATGATTGAAGCGCTAACACCAGGTGTTTGGAGTATCTTTATCTGCTGATTGTTAAACTTGAGAATACACATATTGCTATTGTGGTGTAGGATCTGGGGCTGCTGTCCATCCATCCCGCTCCCCCCTTTCCTTCTTCATCCCTCATTCATATCAGACTCTAACCACACCCCTTCGAGCCACGCCCATTTAAGCCATGCCCACTGTTCCACGTAAACCACGCCCATTGTTCGTCGCGGTGCGCAAAGCACGCCGCATTTTTGATTTTTTGTCTCGCCTACAAATGCTTGCCCCGCCCCCTTATTATAATGCAACTCCGCCACTCTGCCTACAGCCAAAAAAGTGTCCCTAAAAATATTTTTTCAATGTTGGCAACTGTAAAGACTGTAAGGCTACTACTAAGGGCATAAAATGCAACAGTGATGATCACGTGCAGATGCTTTATTCATTTCAAGACAGTCCCACTCTGTCTACAGGTAATCCTTTTAAGGCAAAACATGGAAGGAGTAGCACACACCAAACAGTGCCAAACTCCAGTTTTCTCTACATTTACAGATGTCTGTGGAGAAGGACTCTGTGATAAATCATGTGCCAAAATATGCTTAGTTTATGTATACCCCAAGGGTGCACCTGAAAAAGCTGTAAGACTGTATACTATTCTAGATGATCAGAATAACATATCTCTTGCAAGATCAAAGCTTTTTGACCTGGTAAACAAAACAGGAGATGCCTTATTATACACCATGGGTACCTGAGCTGGCATTAGAGAAGTTTCAGGCAGGAGAGCCATTGGTCTAGTAGAAGCTCCCCTGAATGGTAGTGTAGAAACACCATTGCCCACTCTCATCAAGTGCACCCAGATTCCAACCAACAGAGAGGATATCTCTATTCCTACGGATGCCTCTCACCGCTCTTACTTGAAAGGCATACCAGCTCTTGACAGAAATGCTGATATTCTTCTACTTACTGGCAGAGACATCCCAAGGGTATACAAGACTCACCAAAAAAATAATGGGCCACATGATGCACCGTATGCCCTGTTTTGAATGGTGCGCACACCACTGTCATGTCCAGAAAGACTTTGCAGTAAAGGTATGCGACAGTTCTTCAAACAAGGCCTTTCATTTTTGGGATGATAATGTCGGCACCACAGTGTTTGATGTAACGACTTAAGACCATGAGCTGGCATCCACCATGGAAGAAAAGGAGTTCTTAAAAACTATGAGTAAGGAGTTATATCAGGACCATTTTGTGCATTAAGAAAGAAACTACCAAATAATGTATAGCATGCAGAAGCATGATTTACTTCTTTACAATGCACCTTGAACAGAAAACTTGAGATGAAAAATCACTTTGTTGACTTTATGCAGAAGGTGTTTGCAAAAGATCATGCTGAGCCAGCACCACCTGGCAAGGAAGGAGAAGCATGTTGGTAGCTCCCCTGATTTAGCATGTACCATCCTCGCAAGCCAGATCAGATCAGAGCGGTCTTTGACTCAAGTGCTCGATATGAAGGTGTTTCGCTCAACAATGTCCTTCTCACCAGGCCTAATCTAAATAACCTTATAGGAGCTTTGCTTCGCTTCAGACAAGAACCAGTTGCTGTTATGTCCGACATTCAGCAAATGTTCCACAGTTTTGTCATTCAAGAAGACAGCAGAAATGTCCTCAGGCTCCGATGGTATCGCAACAACAATGTGTCACAAATGTCACGTCTACCCCAATGCAGGTGGTCAGACACTATAGCTAGCTACTGTGTGCTTCACCTAAAGCAGCCCCCTTTCCCTTAAGGCAAACAGGCCTACCGGTACTTGGTTGCCCCCAGGACTTATACACAATGCTATAGTGCCTGGCCACCATGCCAGGGCAGATGCGAATAGAGCAAACAGACAGACTACTTGCAGTTAGCAGACAGATAACGTGGTTCTATGACAGTCCAGGTAAAAGGCAGGCTGAGTTCAGGGAAAAGTCCAATATCTGATCCAGGTCATACACAGGGAAATACAGACTATCAAAGCAGGGCAGACAAATGGGAGGTTTGAACAGGAACAATGCAGGTATACTGTCTCTATCACAAGCAAGGGATAGAGTGTTCGGTTTGCTTATAACAGATGACTGATCATATCAATTACCTTGCAGGTGGACCAAACATGGAGAATGCAACAGCCAACACCCGGATGCTGGAATGTCGAGCAGGAGCACAAACGTGATCCTGACATAATGTCAGCAATTAGGTCATAGACTACTGAATGAAGGTGTGTGTTTTTGGTAACAGCCCTTCTCCTGATGTAGCAATTTATGGGCTGAGAAGGACAGCTAAAAAAGGTGAAAAAGAATTTGGATTTGATGCACATGAATTTGTAGAAAACTATTTCTACAATGATGACAGCAGGGCTGGAACAAAGGGTGAGCAGTAGGGAAAGCTCCCCTGGGCACAATGGTTTACTGTAGAGATGATGCTCCTTCCTTTTGTTACAAGGCTGACAGAAGCAATGACAGCGACATCATAACTCCTGTCAGCCCAGCGCTGGGGGTGGCAAGGAGAAGAGGAGAGAGCCATAAGGCGATGTAAGTTCTTTTCCTTCTCCCCCACCTAATACAGTCCTACTGTACCTGGTCTGAATCTACCCTCATAAATGGTTGTAAATAACAAATTTTTAAAATGTAAAAAGACAACACAAGCATGTGCCCATTATTAAAAGTTAGCACTTCCATGTCAATGCAAAACCTGACTGACAGATCAGGAGCTGCACAGTGATTTTGACAAGCAAATGACTGCTTGGTGTATCATCCCCTAAGCTTGCACAAGGCACCAGATGACCTTGTCCCGCCAGTGGATGATAGGCTTAAATCTCTGCCTGTAGAAGAAGGAGCAGTTGATCTTCTCAAACAACTCAGGCTTCACAGAACTATCTATAATGGGTCTTTAATAATTTTGCCCTTTCCTCACTCCGTAGCTAGGGGATGCTCTATGTAATCAGTCCCACCCTTTCTCTTCATGCTTTAGCCTCCATTTACCACCTGTACTTTATTCTGCTGGAGTTAAACACACTATGATTTTTTGACCAAAATGATGTTCATCTGTTATGATTTGCACAAGTTTTTGGATTAAAGCTTTCTATGATCTGCAAGGTGTCATTTGGACTGAGTCACATTCTGCCAAGCTACTGAGAATGTAAGTTAGGCTTTCACACCACAACTGGATCAGTTAAAGAGATCACATTTTCAGTGCTTAGATTGCAGAAGCAGAACATACAGAGTTCAGGTTTGGATTTAGAATCTGATATTTATGGGTAATCATAGGTAAATTTGTAGATAATTTAAACATTTGCTGTATTTAATGCAACAACTGACCCTGAGTAAGGATTACCTACTGATCAACAGCAAATGACTTATGAAGATTATCTAACATGTTGATGAAACTACAGTATGTGATCGTTTAGAAATATTTATTTCTTTATTTTTTTTTAAAAAAGGGAAAGAGCAGTTTATTTTTCACCAAGATGTGTAAGCCAAATCAGGAATTAAATTACCTAAGCATCCCAGCAATAAGAGCGATAAGAAAAAGCACAGGGGACCATTGTTAATGATAACATTCTAAAGTTTAAAGTGTAAATTTTTAGTTTTGGAAAGAGCTAGAAGTTCTATTACACTTTAATTGTTGTCTCTGTGTATACCTCATTTCATGTATGTCACCGTTCAATTAAAGCAGTTGCTCAGCCATCTTTTAAAAAAAATCAAAGTCAGCTGCTGCAAAAACTGTAGCTGCTAACATATAATAAACAGACACTCACCTGTCCCATGAGCCAGCGCTGTCCTCATCCGGCTGGTTTCTTCACTGGGCTTTGGTTCACGGCACCGGAATACTAACTGTGGGCAGCCAGCCGTGACTGCTTGTGGTGCGAGTTGCTCTGTGCTTTCTGAACGGTCCCACGGCTTTCTGGAACCTGTGATGTGCTCCAGAAGGCTGCGGGGGAAGGAGGGGGGGCAAACTTCCGCTCGGATTTCCACAGCGATTTTGACAGGTACCCGCTCCCCCTGCCAAAAAAATTAAGTGCCAAATGCGAAGGAGAAGGAAGAATGGAACTTCCCTTCTCGGGTGAAGTTCTACTTTAACTTTATTATTTAAGGTAGCAGTAACTCTCCAACAGACTTCCCATCTCTGACATGCTTTGTCCTAATATAGGATTTATACATAGAGACTCCAAGATACAGTATACAAAGGATGAGACACTTCAGAGGTGATGCCTGTGGAGGAAGAAGGGAGTGCAAATGCCACTTAGAGAAATTACATTAATTGAATGGAAAGTTACATGAGGTTTCCAAATTAATTACATTTTCTTTGTGTACGTAAATCTAAAATCTATTGTTTTAGTATGTTTGGAATTATGATTTGACTTACTGTGTACAGCTTCCTTAAACAAATTATTTTTTCTGAATCTGTTGCAAAATTTATTTTCTGGAGATCCTTCCAGTAACAGCAATTCCTTTTGCAGTTTGACAACATTAAGCCACTGCCCTACAATTAGCAGCAGTGTTGTCAACCTGCTGTATGCACTCCATCAGTTGGCTGTTGGGCTACCTCTCAGATAAGCAGCCCAATAGCCATCTGAATCAGCCCACATTGAAGGTTGACAACATTGATGTTAATTGAAATACAATGCCTTAAGACTTTCAGCCTGCAACAGAAAGTTCTGTTACTGGTAGGATTTTGGAAAACTGTATACAGTGAGGCATGACAATAAATACATTGAAAAATAGAGGTTAAAGTTTACATACACTTTAAGTTAGGAAATCCTTCCCAATGGGGTCACAGGCAGCGATACCATTCCAATACTATTCCATTTGAGGTTGTGGGCCTTCTTCACTCTGCTATAAAATGTCTTTATTGTTCTGTGTCTTGTTGAATACATTATTCCTCACTTGTTGTCTTTGTGTCCACCAGAATGTGAAGAAACCCTTTCCAATTGGAACCCAGACAGCAATAAAAATGGACAGCGGTTCTAAATCTGGCCATACATGGTTCAGTTTCTTCATTTAGCTAGTGAACTGAATGAAAAAACTGAACTTATTCCCTCGTCTTTTCTTTTCATTTTATGTGGATGCGGGAATCCTAAGCCTAAGTCTCCCCTACTACTACTAAAATTATTTTTAAAGCATCCTGTCAAAGTGATTTTCCCTCTCTAATTGTCCCAGTGACTATCATCATTGGGACAAAAGGCGGAAAAGATCCTCAGCAACAGGGACACAGAATTCAGAGCCCCAGTCTCCCACTCTGTCTGCAGCCTAGCCAGTAAAAATCTAGTGTCAGGCTGTGCACTAGCATCCCATAGACTTGAATGGGATGTTGCTTCTGCAGTATAGTTACATTCTATTTAAGTCTATAGGATGTTAATGCAGACGTGTGGCCATTCCGTCTCTAGCTTTTTACTGTCTAGGCTGTAGACATTGAGGCTAACTATGACAATTTCTGCTTGGAGTTTGCATATTCTCCTTGTGCTTGTGTGGGTTTCCTCCCATACTCCAAGGACTGCTGGTTGGATTGACCTTTAGGCTACTTTAACACTGAGGTGCTTTACAGGCGCTACAGTGCTAAAAATAATGCCTGTTTAGGGCCTGTAAAGAGCCTCTCCTGTGTCTCCAATGTGAAAGTCCTGCAAGCTGCATCTTTGCAGCGCTATAGGAGCGGTGTATCCACCGCTCCTAAAGCACCCCTTCTCATTGAAAACAATAGGCCGGGCTGCAAACCCGCCAGCAAAGCGCCGCTTTGCGGCACTTTGCGGCACTTTGCGGGTGGCTCTAACCCTTTTTCGGCCGCTAGCGGGGTTAAAACCGCCCCGCTAGTGGCTGAATAGCCCCACTAAAACGACTGTAAAGTGGCGCTAAATATAGCGCCACTTTACCGCCAATGCCCACAACGCCCTAGTCTGAAAGTAGCCTTATACTGGGAATCTAGCGGGATTTATTAAATTGGTTATCATTTATCTCCAGGAGTCTGTGGTTCTTTGTTTTATTCTGCCTTTGAGAGGAATGCAAAATCTTGGCACCCAGTGCGCAAATCCAAAGGCAATGCAAAGTGTTATTGACTATCTTCAATGAGATTTCAGTATACTCTAGGCAAATGTGAAAAATATGGCTTGCACTCTTTTCACATTCATTGCACTACCCAGTATCAATTTGAATAAAAATTACATTTTTTGTTAACCACACCTTGTTTAATCCCTTCTTGAATAGCAGTATGCAGGAAACTAACAAGTAGCAATCCTCTTAGCAATTGAACCTGTCTCATATCTGCCTGATTCACATTTCTGGAATGAAAATATGAATAAAGATATTGTGGATTTAAAGGGTCAGCCCACACAAATTTGAACTTAGTCAACCTCTGGCTTCTTAAAGATCTTGGATATTCCAGAAGAAACCAATTTAGTTCCCAATTTTGTACTTTTGGGTGTTCCCATTCTCTATGTGTTTCAGCTTCTCCTATTGCACTTTCCAAGATAAAAAACAAAAACACAATATTCATCAGGGAGAGAGAAAACCCCTCATATCTCAAGCAAAGGTATCTTACCCTGAAAGATGAAAAACAATTGTCAAGTTTATCCAGCATCTACCAAACAGTGAAAAAATTATTTTAGCTGAACCATCCCTTTAAAGAAGATGTAATTATATTTAACATGTAAATCAATTTAAAAAAAGTATTCTCTTTAAGGATCTTTGAATTCAACAGCGTTCATTATAATAATGCCTGGTGGTCCTATTATAAGGGTTTTTGTTCAGGCGTTCTTCTGTCACGTGCACATCCAATGGAGATTGTAAATGGCCACGCTGCTGCACATTTCACAGGCATGTTCCACTGTTTTCACCATTAGAATTCCCACCCTGGGAAATGACATGCAACTGCCACTGGAGTACGTTCATGTGGGCAGTAAGTTTCTTCAAAGAAGCTGTACAAGATCAGCAGCACTGAGATGCAACAAATGATGAACAAAATAAATAATAGAAAAAAAAACAAAAAAAAAATGGCAATTGCTTCAGATACACAGTGTTTTTGCAAACAAATGTAATCTAGTTTACATCTACTTGAAAGGATAACTAAACCCAAGAACAAAAATGCAATATTTTGCACCTTACCATCGTTAGACATGCTGGCTGCATTTGTTTTCTTTTCTTTTAGAAGCTAAGCACATTTTCAGAAAATATACGTTCTTGCCAGAAATGCAGTGTCATTGTCACTTGCTGTGAACCACATCAAAGAATATCTTCCTTCCTATCTTATATAAACTACTAATTGCTATGCCACCCCAGGTAATGAAGATGAAGAGACATGAGCATGTTTGGAATTCATATCAGGAGAGCTGCTTAGGGGGACAACCTTGGCTCCCTCCATAGATAGAGTGGAGTAGTTGATGTGGCCACCCAGGGACAGGAAGTGTGTTATTTGCAGGCTTACCAGATGAAAATAAGCAAAAGAAGCTTAAAAAAAGAAAACATATGTAGCCACTACGCCAAACACTAGTAATCTGCAATATATTACATTTTTGGTTTTTAATTTAGAGACACTAAACATTTATATGATGATATTGCATAAACAATACAAATATTAAATTAAAAAAATCACGACTGCCTATTCCCTGTTGTAACATTATAAAATAAAACACCATCACTAAAAGGAAGGAGAACAAAATCCCACGCAGCTCATGATATGTGAAAGTAATCATTATTATTGTTACCCACACAATAAAACTTGTAACTAGACTATCTATGTGTTCATTAAATCCAGGGAAATGTACAATGCTTTAGTCACATAAAGAGTTTCTATTGTGGAATGAGTTAATATTTAATTTGCGCTCTAGAGTATTGATCATGATGTTCTCTATGATACACTTACTGTAAGTGGTGGTATGTCAGGAGAGTCCGTCTGTCTATCTATGAAGAGTTGACATGGCGGATTAGGTTTCTTTGTGGGACGTACACTTTGGGTGACCCCGCTGTGTGTGCAGGCTGTTGGCTGTAGGATGGAGAATTCAGAGATTTGATCAGGAAATTCTGCGTGAGAAGACTGGATGAACGTTTGATTAGCAGAGAGGTTAAATCACCATCAGATTGGCAGAGTGGGGTCTCTGTGGATGGGACCAGAGTGTCTTCCTGCAGCTGAACCGAGGCTGTTTTAATTATACACGGTACACTGGGGAGTTGCCAATCCCTTCATTTCTCACCAGCGAATTTCACTTTTTCTGCATGAACTCTTTCGCCGCCAAACTGAACGCTGTTTTGCAGTCAGTTTTCAGGAAATACTCAGATTGACTTAAAAAGTAGGATACTATTCTCAGCCAGTTCTTTAAATCACTAAATATAACAAGCTAACACTTATACATCCTTTTTTATTTGCAATGGGAAAGCTCATATATGCAGTTTAGTTCCTTCACAAACTTTTGTCCATGCTATTTCATGTGACATCAAAGCACAGCTTACACAGAGAACACAAGAAGAAGCTCCAATTGCTTTGTGTTTTTTTTTTCTGTTTTTATGGCTACTCTGTTTTTCAGTTGCAGATCAAAGTCAAAATGTAAATTTCTGCTCACAATCCAAGTTAAAGCAGAACTCTGGAAAAAGAAAATAGGCATGTTCTGTGCATCCAGCATGAAACTTTTCCTTTATGCATGAGCTTCATTTTATCAAGACCAGTCACTGCTGATCACTTTCCTTGTCAGGGTGACTGGTCTTGTATCCGCCCCAACCTGTCGTTTTCTGCAGGCAGCCTGTAGTGGGTGGAGCTTGTTGAGTCCCTTCAAAAGCTGTGCTGTCTGCACAGGCTATGTAAAGAACAGGGATGATGTCACTGCTACTTTTCATGTTAATATCTGGATTTACAAAGTGGATTTATATTATTTGTGGCTCTTGAAAAAATATATTTAACTGAAAGTTTTGGTGCCCGGAGTTCAACTTTAAAACATGAAATATTATAATCGCTAAGGTATTTTTCACAGAATGCATTGTAGTTTGTCCAAGTCTATAATAAGGCCATCTTAGATCCTTATATTACTTGGCTGGGTTCTTCGTTCACTTTTTCAAAAATGGATTTTTCCTAAAACTTTTTACATTGCAGCCTTTCTTTAACTACTTATTTTCTCCTGTTACACCGAGTAACCTCCCTAAGTAGTTCTGCCAGTAGTGCTAAATTACCCTGGATATCCCATTTTTAATAAAATTGTGTCTCTTATAGGAACCAGCTTGAGCTGGTCAGACAGGGCCAGTGTAATCTAATTTTATTTTTATTTTCACCATGGAGAACTGATCGTACAGGCAGGCAAATTCTATTACTAATGTGTTCTACAGCAACCGCTATGTACCTTTATGTTGGATTATCTTTCTCAGTGTGCTCAGGCATCTTATCTAAAGATCATATAAAATAATACATATGTAGCTTTTCTATTTTTGCTGGTTATCAAGTTTTAACACTGTTTAGGTGTTGGGCACAGTTGGACATTTTTTGGTTACTGCAGGAGTCTTCTTACATGGTGTGAGGCACAATTTAGTTTTATGACCATGGTACTGTAAAACATTCATTATTAAGGAATTGGCTAGCACAGTGCATTATTGCCTGGTATTAAAGGATTTTTACTGATGCCCAAGCCATAGGAACCCGTGATTTACACATTCTGATTTGCCAGAATATTTGCATGAAGACATCTGATCTAGCAGGAATATATCATTGAGAAATGCAGAATTAAAGTTATTTTCCAACAACCCGTTTCTTCATACTCAGCTGTTTTACTTCTCCTTGGCCAGTGCTTGTATTTGGCAAAAAAAGAGTGACAATTTTGAAAAAACGCATTATTTTTTACTTTTTGCTATAATAAATATCCACCAAAAATATATAAAAAACTATTTTTTTCCTCAGTTTAGGCCGATATGTATTCTACATATTTAAAAAAAAAAAAATCGCAATAAGCGTATATTGATTGGCTTGCGCAAAAGTTATAGTGTCCACAAAATAGGGGATAAATTTATAGCATTTTAATATTTTTTTTTTTTTAACTAGTAATGGCGGAGATCTGCAATTTTTATCGGAACTGCAACATTATTATCATCAGTGCGATTAAAAATGCATTGATTACTGTTAAAATTTCACTGGCAGTGAAGGGGTTAACACTAGGGGGAGATGAAGGGGTTAAATGTGTAACCTGGGAGGTGATTCTAACTGAAGGGGGAGGGACTAACTACAGGAAGTGACAGATCGTGGTTACTAGCTAATAGAAACACACGATCTGTCACTCCTGTCCGAACAGAACAGGGACGTGTGTGTGTTTACACACACACGTCCCTGTTCTGTGTCTCCTGGTCATGATCACTCATGGCCGGAAGTCATCGCGACCGTCGGCCACGAGCATTGGCACCCCCGCTGTGCACCTGCTATCCGGACCCCGCGAGATCACGTACAGTAACGTGGTTTCATGCAGGGGAGCCAACCTGTCACACTAAAACTGCGGCGGCTGGTCCGGAAGCGGTTAAACCACAGGAGGAAGTTCCAGGCATTACATCAATAATGTATAATCTACAATACATTCAAATAAATTGCATGTGACATCTCTAAACCATGAAGTCAACTCAAAATATACATAACACCAGCAGAATGTAGCTCAGGTAGAGAATATCACTTCATTCTAAAAAAGAAAATTAACCACTGAACTTGGAATAAGGAGCTGCCTACATCCTTTTCTGTTTACGTAGTAATAAAAGATTAAAGGGGAGAAAAAAAGAGGAGATCGGAAGAGACTAGATGCAGGGTAGTTAGCCTATTTTATGATATTCATGAACCAAACATAAACTATTCCTTCATCAGAGAGGACAAACATATTTCATAGCCTCCAAAGCATGGAGTATTTTTCGTGCTTGTGCTGCGCTGAAAATACTATATCCTCCATCTTATTTATTTCTTCTACTTTGTGTAGCCAGCAGCTGATAGTTGGAGCCTGCAGATTTGTCCATTTAAGGGGGAAGCAAGACTTGGCAGCGTTTAGCAGGTGGCGTATAATCGACTTTTTATACGTTTTTGCTGGGATGGACGAAGCATGTAACAGGAAAAAGGCTGGATCGTTAGGAATCTTGCAATCAGTGAATCTTTGAACAATTTTCTATACTTCCTTCCAAAAGTGCGTTATCTTTGGGCATGTGTGCAACATCGTTCCTTCTTCCTTCTGGCAGCACAAACATCAGTCATCTACGTTGGGGAAACGTTTATGGGTACAGTACCACCTCGGCAGAATTTTAACATTTGTTTCCTGTATTTTGGTACAGATGGATAATTTTAATGAGAATTGAATAATAGTTTGTTGTTGGCCTAGTATGAACGTATGGTTTAGTTCTGCTTCCAACTTCCTCATACCAGGCATACATGGCTGTTCCTGAAGTGTGATCAATAGGTTGTACATTTTCTAAAGCACTTGCAGTAAAGTCTCTTTGTCTGAGCAATATTCCTCAAAGGTGGTTAAGTGTCGACCAAGTCTCTGTGGATTTGACAAGGACCGTAAAAAATGGTGAAGTTGCAAGACACTCCAGAATGTCAGATGGAAGGGGCCTGTGGCCTATATTAATGATGCAATAGAGGGCCATTGTCCCGCGGTCAGAAAATGTGATGCTTGATGTCGATCAGTTTGGCATAGGGTTCAGAAAGTCTGGTCTCTAAGGCCCAGGGTGAACTCCAGATTCGCTAGAATTGGCAATAAGGGAGAGTCTGCAGAAGAAAGGGACGCCTGCGTAAAGAGATGTGAGCATATGCGGACAGTTGGTCCTATTAGGGGATGCAACTTTATGCCGGACGGTAAATTGTCCTAACATCAGGGAGCCCCCTTCAATGCTATATCCATTTGGGCTTGTTCTATTAGCTCCCAGAGCTTGACAGTGTAATGACGACGCCAGTCTATAAGTCTAACTAGGTGTACTGCCTGATAGTATTTCAGAACGTCTGGAAGTGCCATTCCCCCAAGTTGTTTAGGCAAGGAAAGTTGGCTCTGGGGAAAAAGGAGGTTGTCTATGCACCCAAATGAATTTGATGAACCAGGAGTGCACTTGCTTAAAGCAATGAGATGGTATCCTTATTGGTAAGGTCTGAAAGATAACTTTATTAAAGTGATTGTGAGGGTTTGTTTTTTTGTTTTTTTTAAATAACAAACATATCATACTTACCTCCACTGTGCAGCTAGTTTTGCACAGAGTGGCCCCGAACCTGCTCTTCTTGGGTCCCTCTGTGTCTCTCGCGGCTCCTCCCCACATCAGATAACCCCCTGGGAGAAGCTCTCTCTTGGGGGGTTACCTTGTGAGCGTGCTCCCAAGTCCAGCATTCGGCATCCATAGAGGCTGAATGCAGTACTCGGCCCGCCCTCTGGCACCCGCGTCATTGGATTTGATTGACAGCAGCAGGAGTCAATGTCTGCGCTGCTATCAATCTACCCAATCAAGAGCTGAGAACCCCAGGCAGAGAGACAGTGCGTCCCCGTGGGTCAAGTTCCAGGGCTCAGGTAAGTAAAACGGGGGGCTGGTCACTGTCAGGTGTTTTTTCACCTTAATGCATAGGATGCATCTACTGAACCAAGAGTGTAAACCTCGGTGCCAAGTTTCCAGAATAGTACGGGTTTTGGTCAAAAGAGGGGGGCAGTTAAGTTCAAAAGTTCGAGATAATTTAGAAGCGTTATATGTTCCCAGGTATTTCAAAGCCAAATCCATCCATTTGAATCTGAAACTCGACCTCAGGGTCTGAAGAAGCTCCGAATCCCATAGCCTCTGATTGACTAAAATAGATTTTTAGGTTCAACAGCTTGCCGTAAGTCTCAAATTCACAGAGGAGATTTGGAAGAGAAATAGCCGGATTTGTTAAGGAAAAGAGCAAGTCATCCACATAGGCAGATATTTTATGTTGCTCCTTATGTTTCCCCAACCCTCACTCCTGCAATGTCCGAGTTCAGGTGGATCCTACAGCGAAAAGGCTCTAGGGAATGCTCTTCTTTTACAGTATATGTCTTTGGTCCCTGTGGTGACAGGGTCACTTTAAAGTACATGTAAGCCCAAACTAAATGACAATTAGTTTGTTAAAGTGCTGTGTACCATAAACATTTTTTTTTAAATAAGAAAAAAATTAAGTTCCTTTTTTTTTCATCATTTGTTGCATCCCAGCCACTGCTACATGTACAATGTCTTTCTGCATGGCCACTTGTAGTTTCTATTAGGAAAACAACTGAACGTGCACTTGGAAGTGCAGTCGCTCTAAATCTAAGGGGAAGATCTGAAATGAGTAGAAGCTCTGCTGATTTTATCATCCAATCACGTGCAAGGTAAAATGCTGTTTTTTATTCTCCTTGCATGTTCCCCTCAGATCTACAGCGACTTTATTTCCAAGCGCACTTTTAGTGCACTTTCAAGTGCACTTGCAGTGCAAAGTGGATTTTCCTTTAGTAAACAACCCCCAGAGTGTTGTGGCTCTATTACAGCAAATTACTGCATTAGGACTATCATTGCTGAATCACTATGTGTTATTTAATGAAAGTTGTAAATTCAAACACATTTAAAATTACTTTTGGAATGACATTTACATGTTAACGCTCCTATGATATTTTAGTGAATAGATTTACATACAATTTAACTTTGTAACATTTGTTTTGTATTTTAATTGATGAACACTACTGAAAAAGAAATAAATGCACAACGCTATGTTTTTTAAAGTGGAATTCAACCCTTCACTACTCACCTACCTTCCAGCGAAGTGAAACATCTTCTTCCCTGGACTGACATTTCTTCCAGTTCCTGGGATGCCCATTTAAGCCATAGACATAAATTAAAACATTGTCAAAAGTTCTAACCCTACTTATGTGCACTCTGAGCTGTCCAACTAAAAGCTCTGTTCTCTAGATTACAATGAGAGTGCAGCTCTCCCAGTGTAATCAGCAGAGCTGTGCTCAGCTCAGTATCTTATACATAGGATACAGTAGACCAGCTGTCATAGTTACAGCCGTTAGTGCGACAGCCAAGTCCTGCTCTGAATTCATTAATAATTGGAAGCTACCTTTTTAGCCTTAATTTGTAATTTGCTGGTATGTATAAAGTGTAAAAAGATAAAAAAAGGTTGTTTTTTAATAACTCTTGCATTCCCCTCTTTTCTTGGCGTTATTTTTTTTGTTGCTGATTTTTATTTATTTTTTTACAGTTTGCATTTAAACCTTTTAAATTTGTGATTGTTTGTTATGTTTGCTAGTGACCAATTCCAAAAAGGCTTTCTGCTAGATAAATAATTATGTTTCTTTTATAAAGAAACAAAACAAAGAATAAAATGTCTTTTGATGAGCTATAAAATACTTTTGTTTCCAAGTGAAAAATTGGCAAGTTTGGATTTACCATAACTACAGTGGGTATAGAAAAGTATCACTCCCCCTTTAAAATAATCACAATGGGGGTTATTTACTAAAGGAAAATCCACTTTGCACTGCAAGTACACTTGAAAGTGCACTGAAAGTGCACTTGTAAGTAAAGTCGCTGTAGATCGGAGGGCGACATGCAAGGAAACTAAAAAACAGCATTTTAGCTTGCACATGATTGGATGATAAAATCAGCAGAGTTTCCACTAATTTCAGATCTACCCCTTAGATTTAGAGCCACTGCACTTCCAAGTGCACTTTCAGTGCACTTGGAAGTGCACTTGCAGTGCAAAGTGGATTTACCTTTTGTAAATAACCCCCAATGTGTTGCTTTGCAGCGTGAAATTAAGACAGAAACAGTTTTTGTGTTATCCAGCTGTATTTACTAGTGCAACTTATAGCATTCAAGAGAAATATATAACAAAAACATGTCAGAAAATCAAAAACAGAATCACTGAGTTGGAAAAAAAATCACCCCCATTATGTCAGCATTTTGTTGGACCACCTTTTGCTTTGATTACAGCCTTTAGTCTGTTGGACTATGTCTCTACTAACTTTGCACATCAACACTTTGCAATAATTGCCCACTTTTCTTTGCAGAACTGCTCAAGTTCAGTTAAATTTGATGGTGACCATTTGTGGGCTGCAGCCTTCAAGTCATTCAATAGTATTTCAATGGGGTTTAAGCCTGGACTCTAACTAGGCCATGCAAGGACATTCACCTTTTTCTCCTTCAACCCCTGTGTGGTCATGTTTGCTATGTGCTTTGGGTCATTGTCATTTTGGAAGGTAAACCTTCTTCCCATTGACAACTTTCTGGCAGTGGCCAGCATATGTTCCTGAAGAATTTGATGGTATATTGCCCTTTTTACTTCTAACCTGACAAGTGCTCCAGTCCCTGCTGCAGAGAAACACCCCTATAACAGGATATTACCACCTCCATGCTTTACTGTGGGAATGGTGTTATTTGGATGGTGAGCTGTATTGGATTTCTGCCAGACATATCGTTTGGTGTTGAGGCCGAACAATAAAATTTTAGTCTCATCTAACCATACCACATTTTTCCATGTGGTCTCGGAATCTTCAAGGTGTGTTTTAGGTGGTCAGATGGTCAGATGAGACTAAAACTGAATTACTTCACTAAACACATGGGGTACCTTTATTTTGTGTCATTTTCTCAGTACTTTGGGACAAGGCTGAGGCTGCCGTGGGGGAATACTCAACCTTACAGGGGTTGTAAACCCTAGTGTTTTTTCACCTTAATGTATCCAAAAAACTTCTGACAGTGACCGCCCCACAATCCAACCCCCCCCCCTGTTTTACTCACCTGAGCCCGTTCGTTCCCTCGGCAGAGACTCGCTCATCTTCTCTGCCCGGGGTTCTCAGCTCTTGATTGGATAAATTGATAGCAGCGCACCCATTGGCTCCTGCTTCTGTCAATCAAATCCAATAATGCAGGTGCCAGGGGGCTGGGCCGAGTCCGGCATTCTGTGTCTATGCATGCAAATGCTAGACTCGGGAGCACGCCCGCAAGGTAACCCCCCGTGAGAGCGCTTCTCCCAGGAGGTTATCTGATGTGGGTAAAAGCCGCGAGAGAAGAAGACGAGGTTCAGGGCCACACTGTGCAAAACGAACTGCATAGTGGAGGTAAGTATGATATGTTTGTTATTTTTTATTTTTTTTAAACAAAGGTTTACAATCACTTTAGGGCAGGCCGCTACATCTGAGATGAACATACATCATGCACACTGGCACCGCAACTGTTCACCAGTTAACTCTCATTTTCGTGTGACAATGTACACCTTCTCCATATACCGCATTTAGGAATGACTTGCTGAGCTAACGCCCACATCCACCTGTCCAGCATTTTCCACAATCACTCCCAAATAGCAGAGTGTGCCTCACCGTGTGCTCTGTGCACACTCCACACGTGCTCTTACTTAACTCTTGACCTTCCATACCTATGTACAGGATGGGAAACTTCTGCAGCGCAATCCGCTCCTGTTACTATGTGGATTCATACTGAACCGAACCACTGCCCCAATTTATATCCACAGGGTGAGTGGGCCGGACACAGATGGGCCAAAACGATCAGTAAAAAAAACCTAAACTTTTGTCTCTCCAGCACAAGTAGAGAAGGTGAACCTACCAAGCTAGCTAAGACACAAACAACAATAAAAAGATAACTGGTTTGAACCATTCCCTCTATCCAAAAAAAAAAAAAAAAGATTGATGGGAGATTGGGTGGCAAAGTACCTACCTGGGGGCGAGGCACTTTAAGGCTGAAGGTGCAGCAGGTGCAGCGGGTGCCAGCTTCCTGGGCTAGTGATCAGTTTTACATGGTGGTGGTGGGGGAGTGCAGCCCTCATATAAGAATGAGGTGCTGGGGAGCATGGCCAGCAGTGGGCATGTGAGTGGCTTCTTCTCTAAGCTCTGACAGTGCCGCTGCTCAATTTTGACCAGATGAGACGGATGTGGAAGACACACTTAACCCTTTACATGC
This sequence comes from Aquarana catesbeiana, assembly GCF_042186555.1. Classification (NCBI taxonomy): domain Eukaryota; kingdom Metazoa; phylum Chordata; class Amphibia; order Anura; family Ranidae; genus Aquarana; species Aquarana catesbeiana. The sequence continues at coordinate 149,723,132 of NC_133327.1, read as the reverse complement.
TGAGGTCCACACAGCTTAATAACATCACACCTTAAAATTGAGCAATTTGGAAGACCGTCTCCGTCAGAACAATTTACATTTTAATGGATTCCCTGAGGGGTAGGAGGGCGGGGAGCCTGAAGGCTTTATGGAAAATTGTGAATCCCGGTACTCTATCCTCTCTATTTTCCATTGAATAGGCTCATAGGGTACCACTGCGCCCTTTACCCTCAGGCGCCCCTCCCCATCTGCTATTGGTAAAACTTCTACATTTCCAGCATAGGGAAGCCATTATTCGCTCTGCTCTTTGGGTGATCTGTCCTTTAATGAAAACTGCATTTCTGTTTTCCTTAATTTCTCTTCGGCCATTCGGTTAAGTGCAGACTCCACAATAAAAACCTGCCCTACAGCATGTTGTATGTTGTGAAATTGAGAGTAGTTTCCAACAAGTAAAGCCCAATTCTTTACTTCTCCTGAGGAGATTTAATGTTACACTACATTTTCTACCTTTCTGTGTGATTTGTGACTTCCTTCACTGATGTGCCCAGCTAGATACGCCAATCTAGCTCATCGCTGATTCCTGCTGTGCCATGGAAATCCACTATTCAGGCATTTTTGCTGGAAAATGTCTATATACAGTATCTCACAAAAGTGAGTACACCCCTCACATTTTTCTAAATATTTTATTATAGCTTTCATTTGACAACACTGGAGAAATGACACTTTGCTACAATGTAAAGTAGTGAGTGTACAGCTTGTATAACAGTGTAAATTTACTGTCCCCCTCAAAAAAACTCAACACACAGCCATTAATGTCTAAACCACTGGCAACAAAAGTGAGTACATCCCTAAGTGAAAATTTCCAAATTGGGCCCAAAGTATCAATATATTGTGTGGCCATCATTATTTTCCAGCACTGCCTTAACCCCCATGGGCATGGAGTTCACCAGAGCTTCACAGGTGTTTACTGGAGTCCTCTTCTATTCCTCCATGACGACATCACGGAGCTGGTGGATGTTAGAGACCGTGCACTCCTCCACCTTCCATTTGAGGATGCCCCACAGATGCTCAATAAGGTTTTAGGTCTGGAGACATGCTTGGTCAGTCCATCACCTTTACCCTCAGCTTCTTTAGCAAGGCAGTGGTCGACTTGGAGGTGTATTTGGGGTTGTTGTCATGTTGGAATACTGCCCTGCAGCCCAGTCTCCAAAGGGAGGGGATCATGCATTGCTTCAGTATGTCACAGTACATGTTGTCATTCATGGTTCCCTCAATGAACTGTAGCTCCCCAGTGCCGGCAGCACTCATGCAGCCGCAGACCATGACACTCCCACCACCATGCTTGACAGTAGGCAAGTCACACTGATCTTTGTACTCCCCACCTGGTTGCCTCCACTGAACCAAATAAGTTTATCTTGGTCTCATCAGACCACAGAACATGGTTCCAGTAATATATGTCGTTAGTCTGCTTGTCTTTAGAAAACTGTTTGCGTGCTTTCTAGTGCAATATCTTTAGAAGAGGCTTCCTTCTGGGACGACAGCCATGCAGACCAATTTGATGCAGTGTGCAGCGTATAGTCTGAGCACTGACAGGCTGACCCCCCACACCTTCAACCCCTGCAGCACTCATACATCTATATCCCAAAGACAACCTCTGAATATGAAGCTGAGCACGTGCACTCAACTTCTTTGGTCGACCATGGTGAGGCCTGTTCTGAGTGGAACCTGTTCTGTTAAACCGCTGTATGGTCTTGGCCACTGTGCTGCAGCTCAGTTTAAGGGTCTTGGCAATCTTCTTATAGCCTAGGCCATCTTTATGCAGAGCCACAATTCTCCTTTTCGGATCCTCAGAGAGTTCTTTGCCATTAGGTGCCTAGTTGAACTTCCAGTGATTAGTATGAAAGAGTGAGAGCGATAACAACAGATTTAACACACCTGCTTCCCATTCACACTTGAGACCTTGTAACACTAATGAGTCACATGACATAGCTAACTGGGCCCAATTTGGATATTTTCACTTAGGGGTGTACTCACTTTTGTTGCCAGTGGTTTAGACATTAATGGCTGTGTGTTGAGTTATCTTGAGGGGACAGCAAATTTACACTGTTAAACAAGCTTTACACTCACTACTACAAGATATAATAAAATATTTACAAAAATGTGAGCGGTGTACTCACTTCTGTGTGATACTGTATATTTTTTTGTTTCCTCTACCACACTTTACAGCCCACAGGGGTATTTGTTTTTAGTTCTGTGTTTGCAGTTTTTTTATGGGTTCTTCTATGGACACTCCCTTCACTGGTTCTCCTATATTTGGGAAAAAGGCAGGTTTTTGCTTATAACTGGGCCGGGTGGGGGCTAGGGGTTTTAAGGTTTTTTTCACCTTGTTAATGCCAGAGTTTTGTTCACCTCTGGATTTGTCCTGATGCTGTGGTTGTACGTTATGCAATGTACTGCTATAACTGATTTGCACATACAGTCGCTCTCCGACCATATCATTTACCATATTCAGGTCACTATGGCTCTTAGCATAATGTCTTGGAACATCTTAATTCCAAAGTTCCTGGTTTTGATCTAATGAAATGGGTTAAGCCGCAGATAATATTTCTTCAGGAGACGCATATTAAAAACGCTTTAAAAACGCCCTAATATCGCTTATGCTTTCCATGCCACCTACTTTATGTACTACCAGGTAATTTTGATTCTGATTACTAGAGCACTGTCGGTGCAAATTGAGGAGGTGGTTACTGATCCCCAGGGTTGCTACCTTATTGTAATCATAAAATACCTTGATACATATTACACTCTGTTGAATGTTTATATGCCCCATCCGTTTTATCTTAACCGACAGTAAAATGTACCAACAGATTGCTCCAGATGGCTAAGGGGACCATCCTTATTGCTAGAGACTTTAATAATCTTTTATCACCATCCCTTAATAGATTGGGAGGCTCTTGTACCTCAACCACTGTTTTGCAGGATTGGTGGAAAGCTATGGGTGGGTGGAGGTTTGGAGCTGCAGGCACCCTGATCATAAAGAATTTTCCTGCCATTCTGACTCGCACTAAACTTTGTCCAGATTAGATATGTTTTTCAGACAGGCAGAAACCCAGGGTAAAGTTTTGGCCATACGATATTTACCTAAAGCTATTTCGGATCACTCCTCTGTGGTGCTGCAAGTGTCGCCTCCCTCTGGTATGCACACATGGCGTATGAGCCCCTTTTGGCTCTCTGATCCCATGGTCTTTTACAAATGCAGAGAGACGATGAGACTTTTTTGGTCAGAGAATAAACAGGGGGCCTCAGAAGGCATTCTGTGGGACACATTTAAAGCTGTTATGAGGGGATTGTACATTAACGGCGTGCGAGAACTTAAGCAAGCTAATGACTCTAACCTATCCATCTTGTCCTGCAGAGCATCTGATTTATAATCTCAATATGTCTCTAATCCTTCTCCATCAAATTATCAACAATGGAAACATGCCGAGAAATGATATGCTCTAGCTCTCACTGATAAGACACAGAAAAAACGTCTTTATTCGGCACAACATATATTTGAATAAGGGGATAAAAATAGTACATTGTTAGCTTTTCTCACCAAACCAGTCAATGAACCTTCTACTATTCCCAGGATTTTAGATGATGCTGGTTATCTGCAAGGGTCTACTGACCGCATTATGAAAGCCTTTCTACAGTTTTACTTGGATTTTGTATGTCCTGTGTACACTATACACTGGACAACCTGCTGGGGTACTTGCAGTCTTTCTGTCTCCCCTCTCTTTCTGCAGAGGATAGAGAATATTTGGATGGTCCCATTACTTCTGATGAGCTTGACTATACCCTGAGGCAGTTTGCTAAACATAAAACACCTGGTCTAGATGGTCTGCCTATCGAGTGCTATTTAGCTCATACTCTCCCTTTATAAGTGTATTTTGGAAGAGAAAACTCTTCCTGCCTCTATGAGGGAAGCTCTCATTGTACTGATCCCTAAGCCCAATAAAGATCTTCAATACTGCCCTATCTTCATGAGCAATACTGATCTTAAGATCCTGTCCAAAATACTTGCCATTCATTTGAATTCCATTGTGCCTCACTAATAAATCTCCCTAATAAAATCTGATCAGATTGGCTTCATTCCTGGCAAACCCACGTACATAAATTTGCGGAGACTGTTTACTAGCTTGCAGGTTCCCAATACCTCAGATACCCCTAGAATCCTTGTGCCTCTAGACACCTACAAGGCATTTGACTCAAGAGAATGGCCATATCTATTCCAAGTCCTACAAAAATTTCGTTTTGATGACATTTTTTTTTCTTGGATAAAAATTCTTTATATCCATTCCCATGCACGAATAAGGATTAATGGATGTATATTTGACCCCTTTTCCATCCAGAGTGGCACTAGGCACGGTTGTCTTTTGTTGCCCTTGCTGTGTGCCCTTGCAATTAAACCTCCGGTGGAACGTCTCAGAATCTCCCCCTTGCTCAAGGATATTCAGAATGGCTCATTGGAAGAAAGAGTATCCTTATATGCAGATGACATGTTGCTCTATCTCTCAGATCCTATGTACAGTGTTCCAGCCACGTTAGATCTCATTCAGTAATTTGGACAGTCAATTTGGACAGTCCATAGTCCAAAGTCAATTGAACAAAATCCTGTATACTCCCTATTGATGAGGATATCCCTCCGCAATTGCCCAGTTCTGTCCATTGCAGATCAAACATAAATCTAAATATTTGGGGGTTGACATCCAATTACCAGTGGGGAGGTACTCTGAGAATAATGTCCAGCCATGTATTTCTTCCTTCCTTACAAGGATAACCCAATGGGTTGGGCTGCCTCTCACCTTAATGAGGCATGTACATTTTTAAAATGTTTTTTCTTCCAAAATTTCTTTACATCCCGAAGAAAAATGTTCAAGAAATTCACTCACTCCTTTCTGTTTTCCTATGGCATACTAAAGTGCCCAGGCTAGCTTTGGTGTCTTTACAGCTTCCTGTCTTCCGGGAGGGGGGTCTGGCACTTCCCAATATTCGGTTCTAAAATTATGCGGCCCAATTGGTTTATATTTATTGGTGGCTTTCCTTCAGCTAAATAATGCTGCCACTGCCACAGAGGCTCCTGTGGTCTCCTCATATGAAACTCTAGGTCAGTGATGCCAAACCTTGGCATTCCAGATGTTTTGGAACTACATTTCCCATGATGCTCATGCACTCTGCAGTGTAGTTGAGCATCATGGGAAATGTAGTTCCAGAACATCTGGGGTGCCAAGGTTCGCTATCACTGCTCTAGGTAATCTCATTTACAGATGTGCAGTGGCATCCCGACATCCGTGGCCTAATGGTGACCTTTAGAGTCAGGGAGAGCTGACATCTTTCCTTAGTGTGGGTTATTAGGCATGGTGGGTGTATTGCAAGTTAGAAACATGGGCGGCAGTCCCTTTTTGAAATGCAAGAAAAGAGATTTATTGTCTCTTAAACAGAACTGGGGTAGAGAGGGTGAGGGCCAGGACACCTTTAGGCAGATGCAATAGTAATTGGCAGACTCTGAGACAAAAATAGGCAGACAGCTATACAGGTAGAGGGCCTTTAAGCTGGATGCAGCAACTGTATTTGTGGAACTGCTGTCTCCTATGGCAACTGAATTTTGCACAGTCAATAAAGATCCATACACGTAACTCACAGTAACCCGTTATAAATCTTCTCTCACATCTCACAGTATCCCACTGCAAATACTGCTTCACTCACTGAGCTCCCGGTCTTCCGGTCTCTTACTAGACTTCAAGATCCCAGTCATCACTGGATCCCTCTGAGCTCTTCCACAGCTAACCCGCTGTATTCTCCTCAAACGTCACGTCTGCTAACCCGCTGGGTCCCTTACTCGGTACTCTTCTGAAGCTTTTCCATTTCGTCACCGCTGGTGAAAAGGCTGCTCTGGTACTTCTTCAGACTTCCATACACTGGCCTCTGATAACAGGAATGGTTGTCCCTTCCTTGCGACTATTCCTCCCTTTACTTCTGGCCTTGATCCTCCCTTTACTTCTGGCCTTGATCCTCCCTTTACTTCTGGCAACGATGCGGTTCCTCGTCCGGTGGAACATCTGCAACCTGGTTGGGCTTCCGGCTGAAAGCCCCAACCCTGCGCTGCTTCTCTCAAACCTGGATAGGCCTCAGACAGTCTAGCAGACAGGTGCTCCCGGGATAGGCCTCAGATGTCTGGCCTAGCAACCCGGAATATTGTGACACACGCTTACCCAGACAGCCGTCTGGTTGGCACAGAACCCCGATCACTTGACTCCTCCCAAATAAATAAGCTGTTCCAGCAGGCCAAGGGACTAAAGAAACCCCTGCCAATTGGCTGAGACAACCCATCCACTCCTAGTATGAATTCACTATGCCCTGGTCATTTTAATGCAGAAGAGAGAGGTGCATCAAATCCAGAGTTAGGGAGAAGCCAGTGAATCCCCTATCAATCAGCCAGGCTAGTTACCACCTAGCAAGCTAAATTTGTTAGCAACCCTTCCTACAACCAGGGTGCTACAGACGTATACTTAATACCACCAGTGGCACCTTAACTTTAAAATCCTCTTTGAAAATTTATAATCAGGTGAATTTCCTGGCTGAAGCAAATCATATCAGTTCTCCCAATTAGCCTTTAAGGCATAACTACCGACTACCCCACTTTCTTGATTCACCTGATGGTCTGCGATGGGTCTTAATATACCTGCACCAGCTATATCAAGCAGGTATATTTAAACATTTCCCAATTGCAACAAGATCTGACGCTACTGCATTTGGTCTCTGATTCTATATCATAGGTTACCCCTACATTCTGATGCCATATTTTTATGATCTTCACTTAGGACCCTTTATTGTATATGAGTGCTCTTATACCATATTAGGTCAACCGATGAAATTGTATCATCTGCTGTATTTCGATTTGGTTTGTACTTCAGGTAGACAGGCTGCTAGGAATCTCATAACTGCGCAGATGTTTCCACAATCATTATTGTTTGCTCTGTTTTTTTGTTTTCTGTCTTTTTTTCTTTTCTGTTCTCTTTTGTTTCGTTACTTGTAAAACTTGTGTATACCTGCACTTATATAGTATATATTGGATTTGTGCTACCCATGTGCTCTTTGATTTTATAGCCAATATTGATGGCTTGTGTGTACCATGCTGGTTACACATTTTGAAAATGCTTTTGTACTTGTATGATATGTACCTCTTTGTACGCACATTTTTCCAATAAACTGAGTTAAAAAAAGTGAGGTGCTGGGATGGGACTGGGCAGGAAGTGGGGCAGGATCAGCCACCTGATTGGAACTGATGTCATTACTGGGAGAGAAGAGGCAGGTCCTGGGCTTAAAGGGACAGGGGTTGAAGTAATTTATTCATTCCATGTTTGAAGATCACCGCCTACTCTCCAATCCTGATTTTTCATCTGTTTTATTTACGGGGCTGTGTCATTTTGATGTAAGAGCTTTTTGAATGGATTGGGGCATCTCACAAGATGGATTTCTCTCAAGGCTGCAAGTTAGAACAAGTTTTGAAAAAGTGTCAGAAAGAAAAACTTGTGGCGCACCCCCTTAAGGGCTGCAAGTAACTGGGATCCCCCACCCTGCACAGCCAAGCACATTGGATTTCCTCAGGCATTCTGAGTCAGAGAACAGTCTGTGACTGTTTTTTTCATTTATTGAGGGATAATTACTTGGATAGGGATTGGAGATTATGGGATGCCCATTTGCCCAAACTTCAGGGACAACTCTTCCTATATACAGTCTCTATATACAACTCCTCTTCTTCTTCCAGCCCTCACTTGCTTACAGAACCCAGCTAAAACACTGTCAATTATCCAACAGTCACAGATAAAGCAATTGCCCATTGGAACCCACGGCCCCTTAGAAGTGTAGCAAAAGTTCAGTGTGCAGCTTACATTCCTCCTGTAGCTACTGATCCTAGCACCAGCTCTTCAGGCACTGCCAACCCGCCTGGCTGTAGCTGCCCATTTCATTAGCCCTCCAGGCTAACTTCTCCTCACAGTCCTCCAGACTGAGACTCACCAGCCCACCCAGCTGACTCTCAGGAGATCTCCCATATGTGCTGACCTGCTCCCACTGTCCTCTCTCCTTGCTCCTGTGCCTCCAGGAAGGGTTTCCTCCATGTGTTTTAGGCAGAATCTTCCAGCACCCGAGCCCCAGCCCAAGGTCACTCCACCTAGACTAGGGGGCCCCCTCAAGGGCCACCAACAGCCTCCTTAGCACTCCATCTACATTTTCTACCCGATTGCCCCTGCTGGCATAACTCATGTCTATTTACGAGGTGGCCTGCCCCCTTCCAGACCCTTTTTGCTGGGGATTGGATGAGGTTCTCATAAATATTAATTGCAGACCCTCCTAGCCTCCACCCACTACATCTAGAACATTCTCCAATGTTCCAGAAAACAGGGGGAGGCACCAGAAGAGCTGTCAGGATGAGTCATCCAGCCCGCTGATTTACTAAACCCTGATCCAGATTCAACCCAAGCCTGGCCCTCAGTCAAGCTAAATGTTCCTTTACTAACAACTACTTCTAGCACACACTAGAGGGTTCTACACACTGTAAGAAGAAAACAGGAAGGGAGGACGAGACAGTGCAGATATGGGACCATGGGCATTACCCAAAAAGCATGTCTCAAACCTCCCCCATGGGCAGCTGATTGCAAATGGGACTCAGATTCATGATAGGGCCTGGGTGGGTGCATAGAGGTGGAGTCTGAGAATGCTCAGTTACAGGGTGTCAGGCGAGGTGCCACAATCTACAGTATACACGTGGTATATTCCTCTCACACACCAATCGGCCATGTGATGAAAAGGGTGCTGCAATGACTCACATCTGGTTACACATGCTGGTGACATATTTTATCTGTAGCAGGGCTCTGTAGTGTTCACTGTCTGGAACTTGTCAAATAAACCTGGATCCTCTAGATTTTTGTTGTTACATTTCTATTGGGGTTTCAAATTTGGGAAAGGAACAGAGTGGACCATCCAGATCTCAATACTTTAAATATGCTTCAATATGCAACATTTACTACATATGATGCAGCACACCACGCACAATATCATACTTCTTTCTATTGTGAGGTACTGAAAAAATTGTGCACATCTGTTTTTTTTGTGCATTATTGTGCATTGGTAGCCCATTCACACCTTTAACATTAACATAACAACATTAATTCAATGCATTAGAGCATGCATCCTTCCACCCAGCAACAGTGTGACATCTTACTGCATCTGACTACAAAGGGAGCAATTAGATTGGGACACACAGGCAGCCTTTTTAGCATTCCCGCAACTGGAGATCTGTTGCTAGCGCTTGTGTATCATCAACATTAGGCTCTAATTAACCTTTATTAGTTGGATTATTCTCAGTTTATACATTGTGTACTCATCACACCAGTCTAACACTGCCAGAGCAGAAAGGTCTGTCCCATCCAGAAGCTCTTCCGGTCCTCTAACAGTACATATGTAAACATTTTACAGTAATGGATTGACCTGGGTTTTGTGATCAGATTAGTAAAATAACCAAAACTAACGTTCCAAGCTAAAAAGCCATGTCTGAAAACAAAAATATTGTCAGCTCTCTGGGGACGGTGAATGTGCTAATGTGATTTCAGGCTGTAAGATGAGATATCTACAAGGTGGTGAGAGAGTCAGCCAAATCATCTCTGTTTACCGAAAGCCATTTGTCTTGTGTCCAGTGGCACCAGCATTGCAGATTATTAAACCCAAATCACATCAAAGTGTCTTGAAAATGGGAAGAACTGGCTGTGTACATTCAGGAGACCATAGGGAATTGTTTAATAATGAGTTATCTTTTTCAGGGAAAACTGTTAGGTAGTAGTAGACTTGTGCAATGCGGATCATAAAATAGACACTTTGTGATAGTTTAATAAAAGTACTGAAATAATTATGGTGCGCCTGGGGGTTGCTATAAATTTGACTCAGTGAGGTTGATCTACTAAATCAATAGAGAATATGAATTTAGTAAAAATTAATGGTTACTTAGTATAATGAGTACCAGATCATGCACAAAGGAAATAAAAAAGAAAAAATGTGTTTGACTTGATGCTTACACGGGGCTTTCTGTTTTCAGGATGAAGAAGAAGCAGAGAAAGGGTGGGTATGTGCAACTGGGGGTGGAAGAGGGGGGTCAGGTAAGTGAATCTTTGCCCTTAATGATCAAAGCACAGGTTCAATTTTAGAAATCTAATCCTAATACTTCTCCCACTCAGTGGATAACAGGGAACCCTTATTAAATTGCATTGAAGCTCAGGTTTTAGCATAGTGCACCATTTACCTGATTGCATTAGCTTCTTCTACCAGTTGCCTGGAATGGCAATTGAAATTGGACTGGTTGCTTTTGGTTACTGCCCTCTACACATCCCTTTTGTCATTTCTACTGTTTATAGAATAAACCTAAGCACACACTAAAATAGAATGTTTAGCCGTTTTTAAAAGTATTAATCATTTATTTACTATGGTCAGGATTAAACAAATATCATTTTAAAAAGTTATTTTGTTTGGTACCAAAATCTACTTTTGGTGGAATGATTTTGCAAGTGACCTCTCCATAGGGACACAGTGTGTATCCATTTTGTTGTTCTATTTCAGTCGGTGAGCTCTATGGTCAGGATCATTTTTTAACCCAAGTTCCCTCTGCCCTAGGGCAATAAAAACACTTATGTGTTTAAAAAAAAAAAAAAAAAGCCTCACTTTCGTAGTTATCAAAGTTTTTCTTTTGAGTGATGACATCACTACCTTTTTCCTCGTTTACAGTGGCCAAGCGGAGGTGGGAGAATCAAAGTGGGTGGTGCACATCACATTCGATAAGTGCTGGTCAGGGGAAAGAGAATTACATTTCTTATGATACCATGGAAATGAGTGACATAGGGGCATGTGGGCGGTGCTGTGGTTGGGGTCAAATTGCAGCCAGCGATTTACTGCAGTTGGTGCCAAGTAATCAATGGCTGTGTAAACAGCTGCGAACAGTCACACACAGCTACAACTACCATCAGCCTATCATTGCTTTGTATGGGCTGTGCCCCTTCACACACACCTGTCATTCCAACCACAGAATCTGCAGATTCTTGCCATGTGTGTTAATGGCCCATGTGCATGCACCCTTAAAGCAGAGCTAAACTTACCTTTACTTTCAAAGTTCCCATTCCTTTAGTGCACAAGCATCTTCTCCTGGGTGCTAATCTTTGGCTGTTTTTATTAGCGGGTGCTGAAAGATGTCACAGGAGGTCATCATCCTGGCACACAGGGACCGTGCCGAATTGCGCAGTTTAATTTACATCACTGGAGAAGAGAGCAAGCGGGCAGGTAGGTGTATTTTATTGAAGAAAAGACATGTGTGAGCTAGCCTGCTCACTGTTTGTGATAGCGAGACTTTAGTTCCGCTTTAAATATAAAATATTGTACATTAGTTTGTATCTTTTAGCCAGCAGGTGGAGCTGTAAACGTCTTTTAACATTCTCCTCTAGCTCTTACGTGTCTCTATTTAGCCTGCTCACTGTTTGTGATAGCAAAACATTAGTTCCCCTTGAAATATGAAATATTGTGCATTAGCTTGTATCTTTTAGCCAGCAGGTGGACCTGTAAATGCCTTTTAATATTCTCCTATATCTCTTTACAGCCTGCAATAAAAACCCTATTAGTTCCGACCTTAGTACAGTAGCTTAAGCTGCAATTTACACACAGAGCCGAATGACTCATCAAAGTCAAATTGAACATAAATGAGTCCAGTTTTGTATACAAATATCACATCCCAAAAATAATGCACAAAGAAAAGAAAAGAACAGGAATTTTAATGGTGTTGAATCCTCAGTCCGTACTCGATGCACTCTTAAAAAGTTATCTTTTATTACAAATTCAATAAAAAGTTTGTGGGGCCCAACAGCATACCTCCCAGCTTTCTGAAATGGGAATGAGGGACACCTATTAACAAAAGTATGCAGGCATAGGACACACCCCCTGCCACACGACCCTTAAAGGAAAATTGTATAGAAAAAATGATTTGTTAAACCCACAAGTGCTTTCTTACCACTACTATTTCTTTATACTGGCTTTTGAAATTTACAAATGCAGCAATTTAGAAATTGGATGAAAGGTTTAGCACTGGGGAACACTTTTTGAAAGATAAAGATTGCATTTTATATGCAACTATACAGATCAGACCAAAATGAGGGACAAATGAGGAGGAAAGAAGGACAAAGGACTTTGTTCCAAATCAGGGACAGTCCCTCAAAATCAGGGACAGTTGGGAGCTACGCCCAACAGGGAGGTCACAGCCCAAATATCAATCCCTGGTTGTTAAAGGGCTTTGAATAAAGTAATGGATAATAATGAGTTATTTCTAAAGTTATTTCTAAAGGGAATCACCTGAACAGACTGTTATGACTTACATGGCTCAGTCTGAAAGGCTCTTTGAATGTAGGTATATATGGCTGGTCATAGCATGACTGGTGTAAGGCTGATATGTTAGTTGCCCTAACCCTTAACCCCCACTTACAAACCCCCTAGTTGTTCATGGCTCTGGTTGCTCTATTTGACACTGGCGGCATGTTTCTAATTGTACCCTTTATATATACTATTTTCCCTTTTCCAGGGATATATAATCTTTGTCCTCCTGCGATCACTTTGAATAAGACACAAGGATGGGGCACTCCGAATATATATGGGACGTTTAATTTCTCTATTTTTGAACCAGGTTCATATCCAACTTTTTGGCAGCCCAGGTGAGATTCGCTTCCTCCCACATCTACATGTTTGTATTTGTAATTTTATCTATAGGATTATGTACTTGTATTGATTATGTACTGCTTGGCAATTGTGGCAACATGTATCAACCTCAAATTTGAATAATTCTGTTATTTATCTTAATCAAACAAATCAACATGAAAACTCATCCTTGTCTTTTTGTTATTCCTAGCATAATTTACCTCTTGCCAGAAACTCCTGAAGAAGCTCTAAAAGCGAAACATGTTGAGTGGTATTGGTGTTATTTTCGCCACAAAGTGGAATTCATAACCTTGCCATGGATGGTCAAAATTCCTCATGTTTTTTACTTGTAAAATAAAACATTCAATTTTTATTGATGCTATTGTGTCCTTATCTTATCCCTATACCGAACACCGTTAAAGTCCTGGGGCTTGTTACCCCTTCTTCCCCTCATTTCATTTTACAAACCCCCTTACTTAATCTTACTTTACCAATGAAACACGTAACACTGTCTGAATTAAATGGCCAACAATGGCCCCTTTATTAATTACAAACAACAACATTGTATAAAAAATAACTTTCTTATTTTTATATATATATATATATATATATGTATATATATATATATATATATATATATATATATATATATATATATATATATAGTGGGGATGGAAAGTATTCAGACCCCCTTAAATTTTTCACTCTTTGTTATATTGCAGCCATTTGCTAAAATCATTTAAGTTCATTTTTTTTCCTCATTAATGTACACACAGCACCCCATATTGACAGAAAAACACAGAATTGTTGACATTTTTGCAGATTTATTAAAAAAGAAAAACTGAAAGATCACATGGTCCTAAGTATTCAGACCCTTTGCTCAGTATTTAGTAGAAGCACCCTTTTGATCTAATACAGCCATTAGTCTTTTTGGGAAAGATGCAACAAGTTTTTTAAACCTGGATTTGGGGATCCTCTGCCATTCCTCCTTGCAGATCCTCTCCAGTTATGTCAGGTTGGATGGTAAGCGTTGGTGGACAGCCATTTTTAGGTCTCTCTAGAGATGCTCAATTGGGTTTAAGTCAGGGGTCTGGCTGGGCTATTCAAGAACAGTCACGGAGTTGTTGTGAAGCCACTCCTTCGTTATTTTAGCTGTGTGCTTAGGGTCATTTTCTTGTTGGAAGGTAAACCTTCGGCCCAGTCTGAGGTCCTGAGCACTCTGGAGAAGGTTTTCATCCAGGATATCCCTGTACTTGTCCGCATTCACCTTTCCCTCGATGGCAACCAGTCGTCCTGTCCCTGCAGCTGAAAAACACCCCCACAGCATGATGCTGCCACCACCATGCTTCACTGTTGGGACTGTATTGGACAGGTGATGAGCAGTGCCTGGTTTTCTCCACACATACCGCTTACAATTAAGCCCAAAAACCAGACCAAAAAATCTTATTTCTCACCATCTTGGAGTCCTTCAGGTGTTTTTTTAGCAAATTCCATGCGGGCTTTCATGTGTCTTGCACTGAGGAGAGGCTTCCGTCGGGCCACTCTGCCATAAAGCCCCGACTGGTGGAGGGCTGCAGTGATGGTTGACTTTCTACAACTTTCTCCCATCTCCCGACTGCATCTCTGGAGCTCAGCCACAGTGATCTTTGGGTTCTGCTTTACCTCTCTCACCAAGGTTCTTCTTCCCCAATAGCTCAGTTTGGCCGGACAGCCAGCTCTAGGAAGGGTTCTGGTCATCCCAAACATCTTCCATTTAAGGATTATGGAGGCCACTGTGCTCTTAGGAACCTTAAGTGCAGCAGAATTTTTTTTGTAACCTTGGCCAGATCTGTGCCTTGCCACTATTCTGTCTCTGAGCGCTTCAGGCAGTTCCTTTGACCTCAGGATTCTCATTTGCTCTGACATGAGCTGCAAGCTATGTCTCACTGTGAGCTGTAAGGTCTTATATAGACAGGTGTGTGGCTTTCCTAATCAAGTCCAATCAGTATAACCAAGCACAGCTGGACTCAAATAAAGGTGTAGAACCATCTCAAGGATGATCAGAAGAAATGGACAGCACCTGAGTTAAATATATGAGTGTCACAGCAAAGGGTCTGAATACTTAGGACCATGTGATATTCCAGTTTTTCTTTTTTAATAAATCTGCAAAAATGTCAACAATTCTGTGTTTTTCTGTCAATATGGGGTGCTGTGTGTACATTAATGAGGAAAAAAATGAACTTAAATGATTTTAGCAAATGGCTGCAATATAACAAAGAGTGAAAAATGTAAGGGGGTCTGAACACTTTCCGTCCCCACTGTATATAAAACACATATTTATAACCAAAACATGTTACTGCTATGTCTGAGGTTCCTGAAAGAAGGTACCACTATTTCATCGGCTGACCACCACCACTACCACAGCATCCTGGCCCCTAGCTGCGATCGATACAGCCCAGTGACAAATGCCTACCACCCTCTTGCACCTTCAGCTCGATGACTGATAGTCCATATTACCATATAGGGAAGGTACCCATACCAAGATAGGTCCCAACCCGTACCACACCATATATTATATATATATATCCATATCTATATATATATATATATATATATATATATATATATATAGACCCTGCTGCGTTCATAAACAATTCCAGTTCCTGTGCCTGCACCGTGGGCCCAAGCCAAAAAGACCTACCATAGTACTACTCCAAAAATTCCGCCCAAACCTTTAAATCGTCCCTGTGGACCCGACCCAAACGAACAAAATGATGCGGGGCCTTGACCCCAGTTGTAGCAGTCGCCAAACGCCTGCAGAACACCCTTCCCATTGGCATAATGCGACAAGCAAAATTGAGTTTTTCCAACAATGACTGCAAGTCCTGCAACTTTACCTTGGAGCGGCGAGCCACCGCCGCCACTGACACCTTGAGATCCTCCAGCTT
The DNA here is from genome assembly GCF_042186555.1 of Aquarana catesbeiana. NCBI lineage: Eukaryota > Metazoa > Chordata > Amphibia > Anura > Ranidae > Aquarana > Aquarana catesbeiana. The sequence continues at coordinate 149,707,464 of NC_133327.1, read as the reverse complement.
ATCTCTTGGCAGCCGGCACACCATACGCTCGGTATCGATCACGATACCCAAGAACTTCAACACTGGTACAGGACCTTCCATCTTGTCCTGAGCCAGCGGGACCCTGGAAACCTGAAAAACATGCTGTATGGTGATAAAAGTAGTAAATTATACACTGCGCTTTAAAATATTACACAATAAATGCGTGCTGAAGATTAAAACAAACACATGTAGTGTTAATGTGACGTAAGTGACATATGTGACATAGATGTGATATGACAAAAATAAAAACAATAAATATGTCAATTAAAACATTAATATTAAAGTGCTCATGTGCATCCAAGTGCTTTGTAACACAGATATAAGTGACCAGTGGTATATAGGGAACAACACTAGTCCCACTTTAAATAGCAAAAAGTGCTATTGTGCAAAAAACAAGTCTTTTTATAAAACAATGCTGTGACAGTCCTGTTGAAAAAAGTGCATATGCGTAGTATCCAGTAGTAGCACTGCTGACATGCTTATAAATCCATGAAAAAATGATTGACAGGTGTTGCAGATCATGCATTGGTGCTCTTATCCCAGTGACCCCCTAGGTATTGAATGCTCACCTTGGAGCGTGTGACTTAGCAATTTTCCTCAGTCAATACATGCTTGTGAACCACCCCTGGGTTCTATAATGGTAACAGGATCCTGGGCTTCCCACGCAGTATCTCGGGAATAATGGGGAAAAAATCGTCGATAGTGTGATATCGCTTTAAACGTTTTATTAAAATAATAAACGGGGTACTCACATGTACCAGGTGCGTCAGTGCACCACTCTGTGTATGGCATGAAATATTACAGCGGCTTGTTTTGGAATGGTGTATGCTTCCTCCTAGGCAGATTGACTCCCTTTCGTTCCGTCCTGGCCCCTCCCCCAGGATGGAGGCCAGCAAATTCAGACAAGAACGATCGTCCAGAAGGCCTATCACCAAAAAATCATCCAAATAGTGCAGAATCGAGTGAAGGCCCGACAAATCCTTGACCACCAATTCTAGAAAGGAACTGAACAATTCAAAGTAAGAACAGGAGATGGCGCAACTCATAGGCAGGCATCTATCCACGAAAAACTCCCCCTCCCAACTACAGCCCAATAAACGCACGCTATCTGGATGAACCAGCAACAAGCGAAAGGCCGACTCAATGTCGGTCTTTGCCATTAACGCCCCTCTACCAAATCACCTACCATTAACGCCCCCCTACCCAGATTCCTGTAGAGGCCTCGGCAGGCCCACCGCCATTCCTGGCACATCCGAATCAGACAACTCGCCTTCCGATCGCTGGTCCTCCTGGCCAGAAGGGGACGCTGTGGAAGCTGAAGGAACCAAGCGTTCATGGACGGGATTAACATCAGAGGCCCTCCTCTCCGCATGGCTTTCCACTACCAACCTCCCATGCTGGGTCCTCTGCTTGCCAGCAGCTGCCTCTCTGGCACCGACGCCGTCACCCACTGGACATCTGCTTCTCCCTGCGATGGCCGTGGCTGCCCTGGGGGAGTGGCCCATGCCCGTACCAGCAGTTCTTCCACACCAGGCTGCGCCAACCACCGGATCCTGATCCAATGCCGCTGCAGGCCTGGAGGGGGAAAGGGGATGCCTCCCTCCTGGCCGGGACCCACCTACTCCTCTCAACCCCCGCGGCCGGAGCAGGGGCATGACGCTTGGCCAGGCGAGCTGGAGGGTCTGGGATCAGGCTCCCAGAACGGCGGCTAACCCTGGGCGATATATCAGGACTGAATCGCACCAGAGGCCGCAACCTCCGCACGCGCGGCATGGGGGGGGGAGGCGGTGACTGGCCCGACATACCTTCCCCCGACCCTGGCAGTAGCTCAGCCAGCTGCGCAGAAAACCACTCTCTGTACTCTGTACCACGGTCGCAGAGCGGAGCTGCTCGCGGATGCGGTCCAAAGTCTCCATGAAGAGGTAACAGCTCAAAAGCACTAAGCCTGTGTGTTACCTCTTGCGCTCAGAGCCTAAATGGTAAGCCCCGCCCCTTCCTCGTGCTAAGAAAAGAACTAAGGGACCACCCTGAGCCCACAGCAAAAACTCCCCTTCCTGCCCACAACTTCCTGGTGCTACTTACAGCAGCGTCACCCAAGTCATGCGGCCCCTCCACTAAAGTTCGCTCTGCTCCGGGACTTATCTTGAAATCTGTTGTATTTATATATATCTATATACATGTTATGGTGATCTAAGGATGTAAGGAATCACTGCCAGCCATTGTGTGTACCCCTGAATTGTGGATATTGTTTTCAATGCATATTGCTATAAGTCCCAGAAGACTTTTTTAAATAATATTGATTGTCACAATACATTTATCTGTGTATTATCACGTAAATTTCTTTCTTTTCAGCAACCATATTCAACTGCACCCTTTGAAGCCCTGAGGAAGCCTTCAGTGCGAAACGCGCTGGGAAAGGGACACCCTTCTCCCCCACTCTTTTTAGGCTGGCCATACATGGTCGAATTTCGAAAGAATTTTCTTTTGAAAATCAGAAAATTTGTGCATTTTGTGATCTGATGGTGCCACCATTGATTTCGAAATTCGGCCAACCAAGCCTTCAATTTCACCTCATGTTGCTACAGAAAAGAATTTTCGTGGCTGGGAATCTTGTTTTCTTTCTGGGAATTTTCTTTTCTTGCACATGCGCATTTCTTTTTCGATTACATTTCTCGCAGGATTCTCCCATCATTGATTAGAAAATGGTTAATTTTTCCAAAAATTTACAACATGTCCGATTACTCAAATTTGATTGCCGCATGAAAATCGGCTGTTGCTGCAGCCCACTAATGGTGCGAAATACGAACGTAAATCTTTGGATAAGATTTTCAAAAGAAAATTCTTTTGAAATTCGACCCATGTATGGCCTGCCTTACTTTTCATGGATTGCATGTTATCATATTAGCACAATATTTTGGTACTTATCTGTGATTTATAGGAGTTGCCTCAATGTTGGGGGTGCAATACTGAATATGATTTGCTGAATTCTTTCACGTTTTTAAGGAGTGTTACACCCCACAAACTTTTTAATGAATTTGTAATACAAGATTACTTTTTAAGAATGCATTGAGTATGGACACATTATTCTGACAGAAGGATTCACACTGCTCTTTTCTTTTCTATACTTTACTCATCAAAGTAATTTTCCACATTTTCCAACTGCCCAGGTGAATGGGTATGGGTTGGGGGAATGTGATGAAGGTATGTATTTGTAGCAGGCTGTTAGGAGAACCTGTTTCTTTGCCATGAATAGTGGTTTTATACATGTTTTCTTTCTTTGTTTACTATGGCCATGGGTAAAAATGAAAACTTTATAAACTTTTATAAAAAACAAAAACGAAAAAAAAAAACTTTATTTTATTTAAAAGGAGGCTTTCCATTCTATCAAAGTAACTTGCAAGACAGATGTTTACATAAATAAGAAAATAAGTAAATGGTTTGCTTTGTACTCAAAATTGACTGATACATAGCACTCTGTTAATTGATGGATTGCCGCAAATAGTATTTGTTCAGCCCTTTCAGAAGTAGAGCAAATGATATGACATTAAAAGACTGCAGAGACACTTTGTGTGTGAAATGTCTATAGTACCGACCCGCAGAGTAATGAGTGTGCGACATGGCTGAGCGAACGCAAGCTCACAAGCGTGCAGGTGTGCGTGAGAACAGCCTGGCAGCCTTCAAACTCCCCCTCCTTTCCCTGTTAATGGAATGGTATTAATTTCAGTCAAATATTATTCCATACAGGTCTAACTACTCTGTCGACTGAATATAATTCCCCATTGACTATTGATCTGAGAAGGATCAGTGTAAGATAGAAATTTACAATAATTGACAGCTTGAATGGCAAAGCAGTCAGATCCTCACTAAGAAAACCAAAAGGCTTATACAAATAGAGAAATGAGTGCATGACTCAACTGGATGTTCTTAGGAGTACAAATCTAATTGCACCAACACAGAAAGTTCACTGTTGTTCACCAATAGAATCTAGTGCTTTACAGGGTTAGTTTACCCTTGATAATGCTTCATAATTGTCTAAGTAGATGATAAATCATTGTGCCATTGACAAAAAAAATGTTCACCTTTAAAAACTCCTATTTGTAGGCCAGCCGCATGTCCCACAATGCCCTGTCATAAAGTTGCAGCCAGTGTCCAAAAATTAAACTAGTGCGGATGTTGAGAGATTAAAGCAAATATTGTAATAGAGGCATATGTTCAAATTTCCAGTTGTGTTATGCCGCCACATTGGATTATGGGTAGTGATGAGCTTGGCTTCTGGCTTTGGTCCGAAGCCTAGAAGGTTCGGCTTTGTTCCGAACCTTCTAGTTGCACCTGGAGTATGCTGTTCAGTTCTGGGCTCCAGTCCTCATTAAGGATGTACTGGAAATGGAGCGAGTACAAGGGAAACTAAGCCAATAAAGAGTTTGGAGGATATTAGTTATGAGGAAAGGTTGCGAGCACTGAACTTATACTCTCTGGAGAAGAGACGTTTGAGAGGGGATATGATTTCAATTTATAAATACCGTACTGGAGACCCCACAATAGGGATAAAACTTTTTCACAGAAGGGAGTTTAACAAAACTCGTTGCCACTCATTAAAATTAGAAGAAAAGAGGTTTAACCTTAAACTACGTAGAGGGTTCTTTACTGTAAGAGCGGCAAGGATGTGGAATTCCCTTCCACAGGAGGTGGTCTCAGCGGGGGGCATCGATAGTTTCAGAAAACCCATATAAGCACCTGAACGACCGCAACATACAGGGATATACAATGTAATACTGACATATAATCACACACATAGGTTGGACTTGATGGGCTAGTGTCTTTTTTCAACCTTACCTACTATGTAACTATGTAACTATGTAGTTATCTGTCAATGCTGGGCCAATGAGCTGCAAGAGGGAAATACCCCACCCCTCAGTTGATTTACACAAAGGGGTGGGGATACTTGTGACATCACTGACCTAATATGGGCACATGGCAATACTGAGTTTGCTAGTTGTGCTTGCTATCTATTGAGTGTGTAACAGCTGAATTTATCCTTTAATGCCTAACTCCATTCAAACCTGTTACTTTATCTTGCATAGACCGAGGATGGACTGGAGCCCCTGTTAGATTAATTGCCATGTCCCCCTTTAATAGACAGGACAAAGAAGTGATAGAAATTAATTTTTTGCCAACATTTCTGTTCTAGAGAAGCTGATCATTAGATCATTAGAGTGACTTGTCTTGAGCAGGAACGGTCTCTGTTGACCTTAATCCATCTATGGCCAGCTTTAGGAGTGCACAAGGCTACTGCCAGGCATTATAGAACATGTTAAAACCCAAAACAAAAGCATAAACAGCCAAATAAAAGGGTTGTATTTTTATTTTGCCCTGTTGGGCCCCTGGGGTGATTTTACCTCATTTCCTGTGTCTGGATGTCAAAAGGGGATCACCAGGAGAGGAATCAAGAGGAAATCTCCCAATGGAGACACAAACCACAATAAAAAATGGAAACATGCTCTGCACCTTTAACGCTGTATCTAAAATTAAAATCAATGTCTGGAATTGGCCTTACACAACAACTTACTGACAAGCAAACATGTCCTATGGTTTATTTTATATGTTTTTAATATTATTTTAAATGTATCCACCAAAAATAATGACACCAAATGAGGCTTGCTATAGAGCTACCAAACTTCTGCTATAAGTTAAAGTTAGTCTTGTAGTGGGAATGTCTGCTCTGTAAGGTGATGGGGAGAGTTGGAATTATGATGGGGGGGGGTGGAGTTTTGGATGCGCATACCTATAATTACTAATAGTCTAAAGACTAGGCAGACGGTGGGGAAATTACATGAAGTTATGAATATTGTTCTTATCCTCCCTGTGCCACGTAGTCATATAACAGAACAATAGTAGGGGAGGATCATAAGAGTGTGTGCATTCTACAAATAGTATGCCATTTAAAACTGCTCCTGTGTTTGTTTTTGGCCGGAGATATAATTTAAGGTCTATCTAAAGTTAAAACTTTTTCTTATTGTTTTGGATAGAGGGTGATGGGTTTGAACCACTATAGGCCCTTTCACATGGGTCATTTTTTCTGATCAGAGGGGGCTCCGTGACCAAATTCCCTGCTGGACTGAGGCTGAACAGTACAGATATCACTTTTGTGACATCCATGTTCATTCATTTTTTTTTCCTGCTGGGGCTTAACTGACCCATGTTAAAGTGATTTTAAAGGGTCATTTTTTTAAATAATAAACATATTATACATACCTGCTCTCTGTAATGGTTTTGCACAGAGCAGTCCCAAGCCTTCTCTTCTAGGGTCCCCCGCCATTGCTCCTGGCTCCTCCTCTTCTCGGTATGCCACCATAGAAAGCCGGTCCCTTTTGTAGCACACCTGCAAGCTCAAACCCTGGCTACACTGCCTGTGTCCATAGACGCATGCAACATGGTTTTGCCCTGCCCCCTGCTCTCTCGTCTTAGGGTGTAGCCTTCCTGGCTGTATGATTATGTCAGATTTTTTAATCTCAAAGCGGTACATTGTTTTGCATAGATTTTTGGTGTTTTTTTTAATGTAGTCCTGTAATTCTTAGTAAAGCACACTTAAATCTGTCCAAACAAGAGTCTAGTAGACATCCCGAGTATGATAAAGTTTGAAACACAAAATGATAAATTATAATATAATAAATAACTATAAATAATTATAAAAAATAATAAAATGAATTTCTCCACGATTCACTATCGCTCAATTCTGCAAGTGTTCTAATTTACTATTGCTGTTTTCTAGCTGGTCTAAAACCACTTTTGACATAAAGGGACACTTTTTGGTTGCCATGGACAATATCAAGTTTCCAGGCAGAAACAACAGTATATATTATATAAAACTGCATGCAAGTAACTGGAAAAAGCACTGGGCACTAAAGGGAGGTGAAATGATTTGATACAGTAATGTGATAAGTAGTGATAAAGTAATACTTTTTGAATTTGACCCCGGGCTCTGCCCCCGACGCTCGCAGGGAATGGAGGTTGGAACACAAGACATCAGGCAGATGATCCGGCGGAGGACACAGCGGGAGGACATCGCAGGATCCTGGTGACAAGGTAAGTATGTTGTACCAGGGTTCTGCAATGTAATCCCGAGTGTGGCTTGAGGTTATCACTAATGGTACTGAGATTTAACCCAGAGCCACACTCGGGAATACTGCCAGGAGGGTTAATTGACAAATCTGCGCTGTGAGGGTGGTGAAATCGGGGAGAGCTGCTGCTCTCAGGCACAACGCTGGATCTAGATCGGACTCAGGTATGGGGGCTGGGGGGGGGAGCTGCACACAGAAGGTGAATAGAATACATTGGGATAAAAGACCTTCTGCCTTTACAACCACTTTAAGTCTGTGGGCAGGTGGATTCCAACGGGCATGCATCCTTTTACATCCTTTTACCTTCGATCAATCACGTTTAGGTTCGGGGAAAAAAAACAGCAAAGGATGTGGACCGTTTCCATTTCTTTTTTCTGACCTAGACAAACTTGAGGGTAATTTGGATGTAAACGTCGCAGGTCCGTTTACAACTGTCTAAAAGAGGAATTCAACTCACTCTGTAGAGTTTTCCTTTTGCTCCCCCTTTTTTTTCTGGGTTAGGAAGTGAAGTGTTTAATGGGACACCCACAGCCAAAAACTGACAGATGATTTCACCCTTCCCTTTGGCTACACATACACTTTAACTAGTGAAGCCAGAATCAGAATGGCAGCCTGAGGCTTGTACCTTTACACAATTAAACCCCAAACCAAAAATGTAATATATTGCAGCTTACCGATCTTTAAATGTGCTGGCTGCATTAGGGGTCTTTTTGGCATTTTTCCTTTATTTCATCTGGTGATCTGGATAATAACCCAATTCCTGTCTTAGGGTGTCTCCACTATGGATGGAAGAGTACCAGAGACACCTTTGAACAGCAGCACTGTCAGTCTGAAGAGAGGCTAGTGTTGGATGCACTAGCAGATTTAGATGAACTTGACTAACAAATTAAAGCTGAACTCCAACCAACACTTTTTAGGCAGCTACACCAACAGTTTTTTTCCTATTGGAATAAAAAATGTAAATTAATTAATAAAAGCTGGCCATAGTAAACACCCCTGTCAGGTTTGCCTCAACCCTTTAACTGACACTTTTGCTGAACCATATTGTTGGGATCCACCCAGCTGCCTGATTGACTGCAAGCTCCATCTCTCAGCACTCGGTCGAGAGCTGAAGCCAGATGTGTCTGTCCCCTTGTCAATCTGGTTTGGAGGGGCAGGCCAAAGAGCAATGTCAGGGGACAGGACGGCACGTTGAGCAGGTGATCTGCTGAGGAGGAAGCACATACCATCCCGATACCAGTCCGGTGTTTTTACCCATTTTCGCTTGATGTAGAATGGTGCACTGACGCGCCTGATCTATGTGAGTACCCCTATGGAGGTTTTTGCTTTGACTAATAAATTGTTTAAACTTTATTACACTATCAAGTCCTTTTTTCTCCTAACATACTGAGGCATTACGCTAACGAGTCCTGGATTCCGGTAAACACTGCAGAGTCCAGTGGTGGTTCACAGGCGTGTATTGACTAAGCTTAATTGCAAAGTCACACGCTCAGAGGTGAGTGTTTAATACCTAGGGGAGCACCTGAGTGAGGACACTACGGCATGCTTTGGATCACCCACACAGCAGTTTCAAAATCACATGGACTTTAAAGCACATTTGAATTGACACAGTTGGATGTCACATATATACACAGGAGCACCTTTATTTATGTTTACCTAACAGTGTTGCCAACCCCCCGAAGTGAAATTTACTGGCAGGACGCCAAAATTTACAAACAGCACCAATTTTTTTACTAACAAAAAAACCATGAAATTTACTGACAGGGCTGCAGTTTTTACTAGCACTGCTAAAAAGTACCTAAAATGGCCGTTTTCAGTGCTAAACAGTGCAAATATCAATGTTTAAATTATAAACATATAGCTATATATAGTGCTATTAGCAATGTGTTTAAGCTAAACAAAAGTAAAAAAACGTATTTCTCCATTTACATGAAGGTCAGGTTACTATAACCCAGCCAGCACAGAGTCCCCCCTTACATCAGAGTCTGCAGGATCCCCCCTTACAGTGAAAGGGAACTCTTATGTAAAGGGGGAATGTTGCAGATCATGATTTGAGGGGGGCTCTGTTGACCAGAGACCACCTTATATCAGAGTCCACTGCATTCCCTTTTTTTTTTTTTTACAAGAAACCACTGCATTCCCTTTACATCAGAGTTCCCACTTGCATCAGGGTCTGCAGCATTGCCCTTGCACTGAAAAGAGGGAATACTGCAGACTAGGGATGAGCTTCGTGTTCGAGTCGAACCCATGTTCGACTCAAACATCGGCTGTTCGATCGTTCGTCGAATTGTGAACGATATGGGCCGTTCGCGCCAAATTCGTGTGGCGCGTCACGGCCCATAATTCACTGCGGCATCGCAGTGCATTGCTTGCTGATGATTGGCCAAGCATGCACTATGACCCGCATGC